>NC_057830.1:47545295-47758366 GCF_910594005.1 Cervus elaphus
CCCTGAGTTACGGCCTCAAGTGGAATGGACACCGCGATGCCCTGACTCGAAATAAGGCCGGGTATCCCTGCAGTGACTTGAATGCAGGCTCGTCTTGCATCTCCCAAGACGAAAGGATGTCTGAATCCCCTGTGAAGACCACAGAGAAAGACCTAGTTCCCCACCTCATCGCGACCGGAGGCCTCACATCCTTTGAAAACTCCAGAGGTACGCGGAGATCAGTGCCTCCAAAGGAGACGATGCCTGACTCCTCGTGAAACTTGATTGGAGTCCCAGGATTTCTGTGGGACGTGGAAAGGTACCCTTGGTCTCCCGCCTCAGCTGGAAAGGCGTCCCAATTGCCCTGCCAAGCCTCGAGGAGAATCCCGAGTTGTCCCTCGAAACTAGGCAGGAGTCCTGCCGTCGCTGAACAAACACGTGGTTGAAAGGGCCATCCCCGACGTAACTCGAGAATATACCCCAGGTTCCCGCCGCAACTCGAGATAAACCATGAAACTTCCCCCTCGCCGCGAGATTAGGCGCAATTCACCTACACTGCGTGCAGAGCAATTCCGTGCTGCACATCACACCAGATAGGAGCCTTGATTTCCTTCATGGCACTCCAGAGAAACGCCAAGAACACTGTTTCCAGGCTAGAGGGATCCTGAGGTCACTGTAGCAACAAGAAAGAACTCTATGGACCAAAAATCAACTCGAGATGAGAGGTTAGTCCCTGGCTTCGACTCCAGAGGAATACCACCTTTCCACAAGCACCTCAAGAGGAGGCTTCTCTCAGCTCTAGGTATGTGAGAGGGACCCTGAGTATGCGGCATCACGTGGAATGGACACCGCGATGCCCTGACTCGAAATAAGGCCGGATATCCCTGCAGTGACTTGAATGCAGGCTCGTCTTGCATCTCCCAAGACGAAAGGATGTCTGAATCCCCTGTGGAGACCACAGAGAAAGACCTAGTTCCCCACCTCATCGCGACCGGAGGCCTCACATCCTTTGAAAACTCCAGAGGTACGCAGAGATCAGTGCCTCCAAAGGAGACGATGCCTGACTCCTCGGGAAACTTGATACGAGTCCCAGGATTCCTGTGGCACGTGGAAAGGGACACTTGGTCTCCCGCCTCAGCTGGAGAGACGTCCCAATTGCCCTGCCAAGCCTCGAGGAGAATCCCGAGCTGTCCCTCGCAATTAGGCAGGAGTCCTGACGTCGCTGAACAAACACGTGTGTGGAATGGCCATCCCCGTCGTAACTCGAGAATATACCCCAGGTTCCCGCCGAAACTCGAGATAAACCATGAGACTTCCCCCTCGACGTGAGATGTTGCCCGATTCCCCTACACTGCGGGCAGAGAAATTCCGTGTTGCACATCACACAGGAAAGGAGCCTTGATTTCCTTCATGGCACTCCAGAGAAACCCCAAGAACACTGTTTCAAGGCTAGAGGGATCCTGAGGTCACTGTAGCAACAAGAAAGAACTCTGTGGACAAAAAATCAACTCGAGATGAGAGATTAGTCCCTGGCTTCGACTCCAGAGGAATACCACCTTACCACAAGCACCTCAAGAGGAGGCTTCTCTCAGCTCTAGGTATGTGAGAGGGACCCTGAGTTTGCGGCCTAAAGTGGAATGGACACTGTGATGCCCTGACGCGAAATAAGGCCGGATATCCCTGCAGTGACTTGAATGCAGGCTCGTCTTGCATCTCCCAAGACGAAAGGATGTCTGAATCCCCTGTGGAGAACACAGAGAAAGACCTAGTTCCCCACCTCATCGCGACCGGAGGCCTCACATCCTTTGAAAACTCCAGAGGTACGCGGAGATCAGTGCCTCCAAAGGAGACGATGCCTGACTCCTCGTGAAACTTGTTAGGAGTCCCAGGATTCCTGTGGCACGTGGAAAGGGACACTTGGTCTACCGCCACAGATGGAGAGGCGTCCCAATTGCCCTGCCAAGCCTCGAGGAGAATCCCGAGTTGTCCCTCGCAACTAGGCAGGAGTCCTGACGTGGCTGAAGAAATACGTGGGTGGAAGGGCCATCGCCGTTGTAACTCGAGAATATAGCCCAGGTTCTCGCCGCAACTCGAGAAAAACCATGAGACTTCCCCCTCACTGCGAAATGAGGCCCGATTCCCCTGCACTGCGTGCAGAGCAATTCCGTGTTGCACATCACACATGAAAGGAGCCTTGATTTCCTTGATGGCACTCCAGAGAAACCCCAAGAACACTGTTTCAAGGCTAGAGGGATCCTGAGGTCACTGTAGCCACACGAAAGAGCTCGGTGGAACAAAAATCAACTCGAGATGAGGGATTAGTCCCTGGCTTCGACTCCAGAGGAATACCACCTTACCACAAGCACCTCAAGAGGAGGCTTCTCTCAGCTCTAGGTATGTGAGAGGGACCCTGAGTTTGCAGCCTCCAGTCGAATAGACACCACGATGCCCGGACTCAAAATAAGGCCGGATATCCCTGCAGTGACTTGAATGCAGGCTCGTCTTGCATCTCCCAAGACGAAAGGATGTCTGAATCCCCTGTGGAGACCACAGAGAAAGACCTAGTTCCCCACCTCATCGCGACCGGAGGCCTCACATCCTGTGATAACTCCAGAGGTACGCAGAGATCCGTGCCTCCAAAGGAGACGATCCCTGACTCCTCGTGAAACTTTATAGGAGTCCCAGGACTCCTGTGGCACGTGGAAAGGGACCCTTGGTCTCCCGCCTCAGCTGGAGAGGCATCCCAATTGCCCTGCCAAGCCTCGAGGAGAATCCCGAGTTGTCCCTCGCAACTAGGCAGGAGTCCTGACGTAGCTGAACAAACACGTGTGTGGAAGGGCCATTCCCGTCGTAACTCGAGAATATACCCCAGGTTCCCGCCGCAACTCGAGAAAAACCATGAGACTTCCCCCTCGCTGCGAGATGAGGCCCGATTCCCCTGCACCTTGTGCAGAGCAATTCCGTGTTGCACATCACACATGAAAGGAGCCTTGATTTCCCTGATGGCACTCCAGAGAAACCCCAAGATCACTGTTTCCAGGCTAGAGGTATCCTGAAGTCACTGTAGCAACACGAAAGAACTCCGTCGACCAAAAATCAACTCGAGATGAGAGGTTAGTCCCTGGCTTCGACTCCAGTGGAATACCACCTTACCACAAGCACCTCAAGTGGAGGCTTCTCTCAGCTCTAGGTATGTGAGAGGGACCCTGAGTTTGCAGCCTCAGGTCGAATGGACACCGCGATGCCCTGACTCGAAATAAGGCCGGATATCCCTGCAGTGACTTGAATGCAGGCTCGTCTTGCATCTCCCAAGACGAAAGGATGTCTGAATCCCCTGTGGAGACCACAGAGAAAGACCTAGTTCCCCACCTCATCGCGACCAGAGGCCTCACATCCTTTGAAAACTCCAGAGCTACGCGGAGAACAGTGCCTCCAAAGGAGACGATGCCTGACTCCTCCAGAAACTTGATAGGAGTCACAGGATTCCTGTGGACGTGGAAAGGGACCCTTGGTCTCCCGCCTCAGCTGGAGAGGAGTCCCAATTGCCCTGCCAAGCCTCGAGGAGAATCCCGAATTGTTCCTCACAACTAGGCTGGAGTCCTGACGTCGCTGAACAAACACGTGGGTGGAATGGCCATCCCCGTCGTAACTCGAGAATATACCCCAGGTTCCCGCCGCTACTCGAGAAAAACCATGAGACTTCCCCCTCGCCACGAGATGAGGCCCGATTCCCCTGCACTGCGTGCAGAGCAATTCCGTGTTGCACATCACACATGAAAGGAGCCTTGATTTCCTTGATGGCACTCCAGAGAAACCCCAAGAACACTATTTCAAGGCTAGAGGGATCCTGAGGTCACTGTAGCCACACGAAAGAGCTCCGTGGACCAAAAATCAACTCGAGATGAGGGGTTAGTCCCTGGCTTCGACTCCAGAGGAATACCACCTTACCACAAGCACCTCAAGAGGAGGCTTCTCTCAGCTCTAGGTATGTGAGAGGGACCCTGAGTTTGCAGCCTCAAGTGGAATGGACACCGCGATGCCCTGGCTCGAAATAAGGCCGGATATCCCTGCAGTGACTTGAATGCAGGCTCGTCTTGCATCTCCCAAGACGAAAGGATGTCTGAATCCCCTGTGGAGACCACAGAGAAAGACCTAGTTCCCCACCTCATCGCGACCGGAGGCCTCACATCCTGTGATAACTCCAGAGGTACGCAGAGATCCGTGCCTCCAAAGGAGACGATCCCTGACTCCTCGTGAAACTTGATAGGAGTCCCAGCACACCTGTGGCACGTGGAAAGGGACCCTTGGTCTCCCGCCTCAGCTGGAGAGGCATCCCAATTGCCCTGCCAAGCCTCGAGGAGAATCCCGAGTTGTCCCTCGCAACTAGGCAGGAGTCCTGACGTCGCTGAACAAACACGTGTGTGGAAGGGCCATTCCCGTCGTAACTCGAGAATATACCCCAGGTTCCCGCCGCAACTCGAGAAAAACCATGAGATTTCCCCCTCGCCGCGAGATGAGGCCTGATTCCCCTGCACCTTGTGCAAAGCAATTCCGTCTTGCACATCACACATGAAAGGAGCCTTGATTTCCCTGATGGCACTCCAGAGAAACCCCAAGATCACTGTTTCAAGGCTAGAGGTATCCTGAAGTCACTGTGGCAACCCGAAAGAACTCCGTGGACCAAAAATCAACTCGAGATGAGGGGTTAGTCCCTGGCTTCGACTCCAGAGGAATACCACCTTACCACAAGCACCTCAAGTGGAGGCTTCTCTCAGCTCTAGGTATGTGAGAGGGACCCTGAGTTTGCAGCCTCAGGTCAAATGGACACCGCGATGCCCTGACTCGAAATAAGGCCGGATATCCCTGCAGTGACTTGAATGCAGGCTCGTCTTGCATCTCCCAAGACGAAAGGATGTCTGAATCCCCTGTGGAGACCACAGAGAAAGACCTAGTTCCCCACCTCATCGCGACCAGAGGCCTCACATCCTTTGAAAACTCCAGAGCTACGCGGAGAACAGTGCCTCCAAAGGAGACGATGCCTGACTCCTCCAGAAACTTGATAGGAGTCACAGGATTCCTGTGGACGTGGAAAGGGACCCTTGGTCTCCCGCCTCAGCTGGAGAGGAGTCCCAATTGCCCTGCCAAGCCTCGAGGAGAATCCCGAATTGTTCCTCACAACTAGGCTGGAGTCCTGACGTCGCTGAACAAACACGTGGGTGGAATGGCCATCCCCGTCGTAACTCGAGAATATACCCCAGGTTCCCGCCGCTACTCGAGAAAAACCATGAGACTTCCCCCTCGCCACGAGATGAGGCCCGATTCCCCTGCACTGCGTGCAGAGCAATTCCGTGTTGCACATCACACATGAAAGGAGCCTTGATTTCCTTGATGGCACTCCAGAGAAACCCCAAGAACACTATTTCAAGGCTAGAGGGATCCTGAGGTCACTGTAGCCACACGAAAGAGCTCCGTGGACCAAAAATCAACTCGAGATGAGGGGTTAGTCCCTGGCTTCGACTCCAGAGGAATACCACCTTACCACAAGCACCTCAAGAGGAGGCTTCTCTCAGCTCTAGGTATGTGAGAGGGACCCTGAGTTTGCAGCCTCAAGTGGAATGGACACCGCGATGCCCTGGCTCGAAATAAGGCCGGATATCCCTGCAGTGACTTGAATGCAGGCTCGTCTTGCATCTCCCAAGACGAAAGGATGTCTGAATCCCCTGTGGAGACCACAGAGAAAGACCTAGTTCCCCACCTCATCGCGACCGGAGGCCTCACATCCTGTGATAACTCCAGAGGTACGCAGAGATCCGTGCCTCCAAAGGAGACGATCCCTGACTCCTCGTGAAACTTGATAGGAGTCCCAGCACACCTGTGGCACGTGGAAAGGGACCCTTGGTCTCCCGCCTCAGCTGGAGAGGCATCCCAATTGCCCTGCCAAGCCTCGAGGAGAATCCCGAGTTGTCCCTCGCAACTAGGCAGGAGTCCTGACGTCGCTGAACAAACACGTGTGTGGAAGGGCCATTCCCGTCGTAACTCGAGAATATACCCCAGGTTCCCGCCGCAACTCGAGAAAAACCATGAGACTACCCCCTCGCCGCGAGATGAGGCCCGATTCCCCTGCACTGCGTGCAGAGCAATTCCGTGTTGCACATCACACATGAAAGGAGCCTTGATTTCCTTCATGGTACTCCAGAGAAACCCCAAGAACACTGTTTCAAGTCTAGAGGGATCCTGAGGTCACTGTAGCAACACGAAAGAGCTCCGTGGACCAAAAATCAACTCGAGATGAGAGGTTAGTCCCTGGCTTCGACTCCAGGGGACTACCACCTTACCACAAGCACCTCAAGAGGAGGCTTCTCTCAGCTCTAGGTATGTGAGAGGGACCCTGAGTTTGCGGCCTCAAGTGGAATGGACATCCCGATGCCCTGAATCGAAATACAGCCGGATATCCCTGCAGTGACTTGAATGCAGGCTCGTCTTGCATCTCCCAAGATGAAAGGTTGTCTGAATCCCCTGTGGAGACCACAGAGAAAGACCTAGTTCCCCACCTCATCGCGACCGGAGGCCTCACATCCTGTGATAACTCCAGAGGTACGCAGAGATGCGTGCCTCCAAAGGAGACGATCCCTGACATCTCGAGAAACTTGATAGGAGTCCCAGGACTCCTGTGGCACGTGGAAAGGGACACTTGGTATCCCGCCTCAGCTGGAGAGGCATCCCAATTGCCCTGCCAAGCCTCGAGGAGAATCCCGAGTTGTCCCTCGCAACTAGGCAGGAGTCCTGACGTCGCTGAACGAACACGTGTGTGGAAGGGCCATTCCCGTCGTAACTCGAGAATATACCCCAGGTTCCCGCCGCAACTCGAGAAAAACCATGAGACTTCCCCCTCGCCACGAGATGAGGCCCGATTCCCCTGCCCTGCGTGCAGAGCAATTCCGTGTTGCACATCACACATGAAAGGAGCTTTGATTTCCTTGATGGCACTCCAGAGAAATCCCCAGAACACTGTTTCCAGGCTAGAGGGATCCTGAAGTCACTGTAGCAACACGAAAGAACTCCGTGGACCAAAAATCAACTCGAGATGAGGGGTTAGTCCCTGGCTTCGACTCCAGAGGAATACCACCTTACCACAAGCACCTCAAGTGGAGGCTTCTTTCAGCTCTAGGTATGTGAGAGGTACCCTGAGTTTGCAGCCTCAGGTCGAATGGACACCGCGATGCCCTGACTCGAAATAAAGCCGGATATCCCTGCAGTGACTTGAATGCAGGCTCGCCTTGCACCTCCCAAGACGAAAGGATGTCTGAATCCCCTGTGGAGACCACAGAGAAAGACCTAGTTCCCCACCTCATCGCGACCGGAGGCCTCACATCCCTTGAAAACTCCAGAGCTACGCGGAGAACAGTGCCTCCAAAGGAGACGATGCCTGACTTCTCGTGAAACTTGATAGGAGTCCCAGGACTCCTGTGGCACGTGGAAAGGGACCCTTGGTCTCCCGCCTCAGCTGGAGAGGAGTCCCAATTGCCCTGCCAAGCCTCGAGGAGAATCCAGAGTTGTCCCTCGCAACTAGGCTGGAGTCCTGACGTCGCTGAACAAACACGTGGGTGGAATGGCCATCCCCGTCGTAACTCGAGAATATACCCCAGGTTCCCGCCGCAACTCGAGAAAAACCATGAGACTTCCCCCTCGCCGCGAGATGAGGCCCGATTCCCCTGCACTGCGTGCAGAGCAATTCCGTGTTGCACATCAAACATGAAAGGAGCCTTTATTTCCTTGATGGCACTCCAGAGAAACCCCAAGAACACTGTTTCAAGGCTAGAGGGATCCTGAGGTCACTGTAGCCACATGAAAGAGCTCCGTGTTCCAAAAATCAACTCGAAATGAGAGGTTAGTCCCTGGCTTCGACTCCAGAGGAATACCACCTTACCACAAGCACCTCAAGAGGAGGCTTCTCTCAGCTCTAGGTATGTGAAAGGGACCCTGATTTTGTGGCCTCAAGTGGAATGGACCCTGCGATGCTCTGAAGCGAAATAAGGCCGGATATCCCTGCAGTGACTTGAATGCAGGCTAGTCTTGCATCTCCCAAGACGAAAGGATGTCTGAATCCCCTGTGCAGACCACAGAGAAAGACCTAGTTCCCCACCTCATCGCGACCGGAGGCCTCACGTCATTTGAAAACTCCAGAGGTACGCGGAGATCAGTGCCTCCAAAGGAGATGATGCCTGACTCCTCGTGAAACTTGATAGGAGTCCCAGGATTCCTGTGGCACGTGGAAAGGGACACTTGGTCTCCCGCCTCAGCTGGAGAGGCGTCCCAATTGCCCAGCCAAGCCTCGAGGAGAATCGCGATTTGTCCCTTTCAACTAGGCAGGAGTCCTGACGTCGCTGAACAAATACGTGGGTGGAAGGGCCATCCCCGTCGTAACTCTAGAATATACGCAAGGTTCCTGCCGCAACTCGAGAAAAACCATGAGACTTCCCCCTCGCGCGAGATGAGGCCCGATTCCCCTGCACTGCGGGCAGATCAATTCTGTGTTGCACATCACACATGAAAGGAGCCTTGATTTCCTTGATGGCACTCCAGAGAAAGCCCAAGAACACTCTTTCAAGGCTAGAGGAATCCTGAGGTCACTGTAGCAACACGAAAGAGCTCCGTGGACCAAAAATCAACTCGAGATGAGAGGTTAGTCCCTGGCTTCGACTCCAGAAGAATACCACCTAACCACAAGCACCTCAAGAGGAGGCTTCTATCAGCTCTAGGTATGTGAGAGGGACCCTGAGTTTGCGGCCTCAAGTGGAATGGACACCGCGATGCCCTGACTCGAAATAAGGCCGGATATCCCTGCAGTGACTTGAATGCAGGCTCGTCTTGCATCTCCCAAGATGAAAGGATGTCTGAATCCCCTGTGGTGACCACAGAGAAAGACCTAGTTCCCCACCTCATGGCGACCGGAGGCCTCACATCCTTTGAAAACTCCAGAGGTACGCGGAGATCAGTGCCTCCAAAGGAGACGATGCCTGACTCCTCGTGAAACTTGATAGGAGTCCCAGGATTCCTGTGGCACATGGAAAGGGACCCTTGGTCTCCCGCCTCAGCTGGAGAGGCATCCCAATTGCCCTGCCAAGCCTCGAGGAGAATTCCGAGTTGTCCCTCGCAACTAGGCAGGAGTCCTGATGTCGCTGAAGAAACACGTGTGTGGAAGAGCCATCCCCGTCGTAACTCGAGAGTATACCCCAGGTTCCCGCCGCAACTCGAGAAAAACCATGAGACTTCCCCCCTCGCCGCGAGATGAGGCCCGATTCCCCTGCACCTTGTGCAGAGCAATTCCGTGTTGCACATCACACATGAAAGGAGCCTTGATTTCCCTGATGGCACTCCAGAGAAACCCCAAGATCACTGTTTCAAGGCTAGAGGTATCCTGAAGTCACTGTGGCAACACGAAAGAACTCCGTGGACCAAAAATCAACTCGAGATGAGGGGTTAGTCCCTGGCTTCGACTCCAGAGGAATACCACCTTACCACAAGCACCTCAAGTGGAGGCTTCTCTCAGCTCTAGGTATGTGAGAGGGACCCTGAGTTTGCAGCCTCAGGTCAAATGGACACCGCGATGCCCTGACTCGAAATAAGCCCGGATATCCCTGCAGTGACTTGAATGCAGGCTCGTCTTGCATCTCCCAAGACGAAAGGATGTCTGAATCCCCTGTGGAGACCACAGAGAAAGACCTAGTTCCCCACCTCATCGCGACCGGAGGCCTCACATCCTTTGAAAACTCCAGAGCTACGCGGAGAACAGTGCCTCCAAAGGAGACGATGCCTGACTCCTCGTGAAACTTGATAGGAGTCCCAGGATTCCTGTGGCACATGGAAAGGGACCCTTGGTCTCCCGACTCAGCTGGAGAGGCGTCCCAATTGCCCTGCCAAGCCGCGAGGAGAATCCCGAGTTGTTCCTCGCAACTAGGCAGGAGTCCTGACGTCGCTGAACAAACACGTGGCTGGAAGGGCCATCCCCGTCATAACTCGAGAATATACCCCAGGGTCCCGCCGCAACTTTAGAAAAACCATGAGACTTCCCCCTCGCCGCGAGATGAGGCTCGATTCTCCTGCACTGCATGCAGAGCAATTCCGTGTTGTACATCAAACATGAAAGGAGCCTTGATTTCCTTGATGGCACTCAAGAGAAACCCCAAGAACACTGTTTCAAGGCTAGAGGGATGCTGAGGTCACTGTAGCAACACGAAAGAGCTCCGTGGACCAAAAATCAACTCGAGATGAGGGGTTAGTCCCTGGCTTCAACTCCAGAGGAATACAACCTTACCTCAAGCACCTCAAGAGGAGGCTTCTCTCAGCTCTAGGTATGTGAGAGGGACCCTGAGTTTGCGGCCTCAAATAGAATGGACACCGCGATGCCCTGACGCGAAATAAGGCCGGATATCCCTGCAGTGACTTGAATGCAGGCTCGTCTTGCATCTCCCAAGAGGAAAGGATATCTGAATCCCCTGTGGAGACCACAGAGAAAGAACTAGTTCCCCACCTCATCGCGACCGGAGGCCTCACATCCTTTGAAAACTCCAGAGGTACGCGGAGATCAGTGCCTCCAAAGGAGACGATGCCTGACTCCTTGTGAAACTTTATAGGAGTCCCAGGATTCCTGTGGGACGGGGAAAGGGACCCTTGGTCTCCCGCCTCAGCTGGAGAGGCGTCCGAATTGCCCTGCCAAGCCTCGAGGAGAATCCCGAGATGTCCCTTGCAACTAGGCAGGAGTCCTGACGTCGCTGAACAAACACGTGGGTGGAAGGGCCATCAACGTCGTAACTCGAGAATATACCCCAGGTTCCCGCCGCAACTCGAGAAAAACCATGAGACTTCCCCCTCGCCGAGAGATGAGGCCAGATTCCCCTGCACTGCGTGCAGAGCAATTCCGTGTTGCACATCACACATGAAAGGAGCCTTGATTTCCTTGATGGCACTCCAGAGAAACCCCAAGAACACTGTTTCAAGGCTAGAGGGATCCTGAGGTCACTGTAGCAACACGAAAGAGCTCCGTGGACCAAAAATCAACTCGAGATGAGAGGTTAGTCCCTGGCTTTGACTCCAGAAGAATACCACCTAACCACAAGCACCTCAAGAGGAGGCTTCTATCAGCTCTAGGTATGTGAGAGGGACCCTGAGTTTGCGGCCTCAAGTGCAATGGACACCGCGATGCCCTGACTCGAAATAAGGCCGGATATCCCTGCAGTGACTTGAATGCAGGCTCGTTTGCATCTCCCAAGATGAAAGGATGTCTGAAACCCCTGTGGTGACCACAGAGAAAGACCTAGTTCCCCACCTCATGGCGACCGGAGGCCTCACATCCTTTGAAAACTCCAGAGGTACGCGGAGATCAGTGCCTCCAAAGGAGACGATGCCTGACTCCTTGTGAAACTTTATAGGAGTCCCAGGATTCCTGTGGCACATGGAAAGGGACCCTTGGTCTCCCGTCTCAGCTGAAGGGGCGTCCCAATTGCCCTGCCAAGCCTCGAGGAGAATCCCGAGTTTTCCCTCGCAACAAGGCAGGAGTCCTGACGTCGCTGAAGAAACACGTGTGTGGAAGAGCCATCCCTGTCGTAACTCGAGAGTATACCCCAGGTTCCCGCCGCAACTCGAGAAAAACCATGAGACTTCCCCCCTGGCCGCGAGATGAGGCCCGATTTCCCTGCACTGCGTGCAGAGCAATTCCGTCTTGCACATCACACATGAAAGGAGCCTTGATTTCCTTGATGGCACTCAAGAGAAACCCCAAGAACACTGTTTCAAGGCTAGAGGGATCCTGAGGTCACTGTAGCAACACGAAAGAGCTCCATGGACCAAAAATCAAGTCGAGATGAGAGGTTAGTCCCTGGCTTCAACTCCAGAGGAATACAACCTTACCTCAAGCACCTCAAGAGGAGGCTTCTCTCAGCTCTAGGTATGTGAGAGGGACCCTGAATTTGCGGCCTCAAATAGAATGGACACCGCGATGCCCTTACGCGAAATAAGGCCGGATATCCCTGCAGTGACTTGAATGCAGGCTCGTCTTGCATCTCCCAAGATGAAAGGATGTCTGAATCCCCTGTGGAGACCACAGAGAAAGACCTACTTCCCCACCTCATCGCGACCGGAGGCCTCACATCCTTGAAAACTCCAGAGGTACGCGGAAATCAGTGCCTCAAAGGGAGACGATGCCTGACTCCTCGTGAAACTTGATAGGAGTCCCAGGATTCCTGTGGAACGAGGAAAGGGACCCTTGGTCTCCCGCCTCAGCTGGAGAGGCGTCCCAATTGCCCTGCCAAGCCTCGAGGAGAATCCCGAGTTGTCCCTCGCAACTAGGCAGGAGTCCTGCCGTCGCTGAACAAACACGTGTGTGGAAGGGCCATCCCCGTCGTAACTCGAGAATATACCTCATGTTCCCGCCGGAACTCCAGAAAAACAATGAGACTTCGCCCTGGCCGCGAGATGAGGCCCGATTCCCCTGCCCTGCGTACAGAGCATTTCCGTGTTGCACATCACACGTGAAAGGAGCCTTGATTTCCTTGATGGCACTCCAGAGAAACCCCAAGAACACTGTTTCAAGGCTAGAGGGATACTGAGGTCACTGTACCAACACGAAAGAGCTCCGTGGACCAAAAATCAACTCGAGATGAGAGGTTAGTCCCTGGCTTCGACTCCAGAGGAATACCACCTTACCACAAGCACCTCAAGAGAAGGCTTCTCTCAGCTCTAGGTATGTGAGAGGGACCCTGAGTTTGCAGCTTCAAGTGGAATGGACACCGCGATGCCCTGACTCGAAATAAGGCCGGATATCCCTGCAGTGACTTGAATGCAGGCTCGGCTTGCATCTCCCAAGACGAAAGGATGTCTGAATCCCCTGTGGAGACCACAGAAAAAGACCTACTTCCCCACCTCATCGCGACCGGAGGCCTCACATCCTTTGAAAACTCCAGAGGAACGCGGAGATCAGTGCCTCCAAAGGAGACGATGCCTGACTCCTCGTGAAACTTGATAGGAGTCCCAGGATTCCTGTGGCACGTGGAAAGGGACCCTTGGTCTCCCGCCTCAGCTGGAGAGGCATCCCAATTGCCCTGCCAAGCCTCGAGGAGAATCCCGAGTTGTCCCTCGCAACTAGGCAGGAGTCCTGCATTCGCTGAACAAACACGTGGGTGGAAGGGCCATCCCCGTCGTAACTCGAGAATATACCCCAGGTGCCCGCCGCAACTCGAGAAAAACCATGAGACTTCCCCCTCGCCGCAAGATGAGGCCCGATTCCCCTGCACTGCATTCAAAGCAATTCCGTATTGCACATCAAATATGAAAGGAGCCTTGATTTCCTTGATGGCACTCCAGAGAAAGCGCAAGAACAGTGTTTCAAGGCTAGAGGGATCCTGAGGTCACTGTAGCAACACGAAAAAGCTCCGTGGACCAAAAATCAACTCGAGATGAGGGGTTAGTCCCTGGCTTGGTCACCAGAGGAATACCACCTTACCACAAGCACCTCAAGAGGAGGCCTTCTCTCAGCTCTAGGTATGTGAGAGGGACCCTGACTTTGGGGCCTCAAGTGGAATGGACACTGCGATGCCCTGACTCGAAATAAAGCCGGATATCCCTGCAGTGCCTTGAATGCAGCCTCGTCTTGCATCTCCCAAGACGAAAGGATGTCTGAATCCCCTGTGGAGACCACAGAGAAAGACCTAGTTCCCCACCTCATCGCGACCGGAGGCCTCACATCCTTTGAAAACTCCAGAGGTACGCGGAGATCAGTGCCTCCAAAGGAGACGATGCCTGACTCCTCGTGGAACTTGATAGGAGTCCCAGGATTCCTGTGGCACGTGGAAAGGGACACTTGGTCTGCCGCCTCAGCTGGAGAGGCGTCCCAAATGCCCTGCCAAACCTCGAGGAGAATCCCGAGTTGTCCCTCGCCACTAGGCGGGAGTCCTGATGTCGCTGAAGAAACACGTGTGTGGGAGGGCCATCCCGGTCGTAACTCGAGAATATACCCCAGGTTCCCGCCGCAACTCGAGAAAAACCATGAGACGTCCCTCTCGCCGCGAGATGAGGCCAGATTCCCCTGCAGTGCGTGCAGAGCAATTCCGTGCTGCACATCACACTTGAAAGGAGCCTTGATTTCCTTGATGGCACTCCAGAGAAACCCCAAGAACACTGTTTCAAGGCTAGAGGGATCCTGAGGTTACTGTAGCTACACGAAAGAACTCCGTGGACCAAAAATCAACTCGAGAAGAGAGGTTAGTCCCTGGCTTCGACTCCAGAGGAAACCATCTTACCACAAGCACCTCAAGAGGAGGCTTCTCTCAGCTCTGTGTATGTGAGAGGGATCCTGATTTTGCGGCCTCAAGTGGAATGGACACCGCGATGCCCTGACTCCAAATAAGGCCGGATATCCCTGCAGTGACTTGAATGCAGGCTCGGCTTGCATTTCCCAAGACGAAAGGATGTCTGAATCCCCTGTGGAGACCACAGAGAAAGACCTAGTTCCCCACCTCATCGGGACCAGAGGCCTCACATACTTTGAAAATTCCAGAGATACACTGAGATCAGTGCCTCCAAAGGAGACGATTCCTGACTCCTCGTGAAACTTGATAGGAGTCCCAGGATTCCTGTGGCACGTGGAAAGGGACCCTTGGTCTCCCGCCTCAGCTGGAGAGGCGTCCCAATTGCCCTGCCAAGTCTCGAGGAGAATCCCGAGTTGTCCCTCGCAACTAGGCAGGAGTCCTGACGTCGCTGAACAAACACATGGGTGGAAGGGCCATCCCCACGTAACTCGAGAATATACCCCAGGTTCCCGCCGCAACTCGAGAAAAACCATGAGGCTTCCCCCTCGCCGCAAGATGAGGCCCGATTCCCCTGCACTGCATTCAAAGCAATTCCGTATTGCACATCAAACATGAAAGGAGCCTTGATTTCCTTGATGGCACTCCAGAGAATCCCCAAGAACACTGTTTCAAGGCTAGAGGGATCCTGAGGTCACTGTAGCAACACGAAAGAGCTCCGTGGACCAAAAATCAACTCGAGATGAGAGGTTAGTCCCTGGCTTCGACTCCAGAGGAATACCACCTTACCACAAGCACCTCAAGAGGAGGCTTCTCTCAGCTCTAGGTATGTGAGAGGGACCCTGAGTTTGCAGCCTCAAGTGGAATGGACACCGCGATGCCCTGACTCGAAATAAGGCCGGATATAACTGCAGTGACTTGAATGCAGGCTCGTCTTGCATCTCCCAAGACGAAAGGATGTCTGAATCCCCTGTGAAGACCACAGAGAAAGACCTAGTTCCCCACCTCATCGTGACCGGAGGCCTCACATCCTTTGAAAACTCCAGAGGTACGCGGAGATCAGTGCCTCCAAAGGAGACGATGCCTGACTCCTCGTGAAACTTGATAGGAGTCCCAGGATTCCTGTGGCACGTGGAAAGGGAACCTTGATCTGCCGCCTCAGCTGGAGAGGGGTCCCAATTGCCCTGCCAAGCCTCGAGGAGAATCCCGAGTTGTCCCTCGCAATTAGGCAGGGTCCTGACGTCGCTGAACAAACACGTGTGTGGAAGGGCCATCCCCGTCGTAACTCGAGAATATAACCCAGGTTCCCGCCACAACTCGAGAAAAACCATGAGACGTCACCCTCGCCGCGAGATGAGGCCAGATTCCCCTGCAGTGCGTGAAGAGCAATTCCGTGCTGCACATCACACATGAAAGGAGCCTTGATTTCCTTGATGCACTCCAGAGAAACCCCAAGAACACTGTTTCAAGGCTAGAGGGATCCTGAGGTCACTGTAGATACACTAAAGTGATCCGTGGACCAAAAATCAACTCGAGATGAGAGGTTAGTCCCTGGCTTCGACTCCAGAGGAAACCACCTTACCACAAGCACCTCAAGAGGCGGGTTCTCTCAGCTCTAGGTATGTGAGAGGGACGCTGAGTTTGCGGCCTCAAGTGCAATGGACACTGCGATGCCCTGAGTGGAAATAATGCCGGTTATCCCTGCAGTGACTTGAATGCAGGCTCGTCTTGCATCTCCCAAGATGAAAGGATGTCTGAATCCCCTGTGGAGACCACAGAGAAAGACCTAGTTCCCCACCTCATGGCGACCGGAGGCCTCACATCCTTTGAAAACTCCAGAGGTACGCGGAGATCAGTGCCTCCAAAGGAGACGATGCCTGACTCCTCGTGAAACTTGATAGGAGTCCCAGGATTCCTGTGGCACGTGGAAAGGGACCCTTGGTCTCCCGCCTCAGCTGGAGAGGCGTCCCAATTGCCCTGCAAAGCCTCGAGGAGAATCCCGAGTTTTCCCTCGCAACTAGGCAGGAGTCCTGCCGTCGCTGAACAAACACGTGTGTGGAAGGGCCATCCCAGTCGTAACTCGAGAATATACCCCAGGTTCCCGCCGCAACTCGAGAGAAACCATGAGACTTCCCCCTCGCGGCGAGATGAGGCCCGATTCCCCTGCACTGCGTGCAGAGCAATTCCGTGTTGCACATCACACATGAAAGGAGCCTTGATTTCCTTGATGGCACTCCAGAGAAACCCCAAGAACACTGTTTCAAGGCTAGAGGGATCGTGAGGTCACTGTAGCAACACGAAAGAGCTCCGTGGACCAAAAATCAACTCGAGATGAGAGGTTAGTCCCTGGCTTCAACTCCAGAGGAATACCACCTTACCACAAGCACCTCAAGAGGGGGCTTCTCTCAGCTCTAAGTATGTGAGAGGGACCCTGAGTTTGCGGCCACAAGTGCAATGGACACCGCGATGCCCTGACTCGAAATAAGGCCGAATATCCCTGCAGTGACTTGAATGCAGGCTCGTCTTGCATCTCCCAAGATGAAAGGATGTCTGAATCCCCTGTGGAGACCACAGAGAAAGACCTAGTTCCTCACCTCATCGCGACCGGAGGCCTCACATCCTTTGAAAACTCCAGAGGTACGCGGAGATCAGTGCCTCCAAAGGAGACGATGCCTGACTCCTCGTGAAACTTCATAGGAGTCCCAGGATTCCTGTGGCACGTGGAAAGGGACCCTTGGTCTCCCGCCTCAGCTGGAGAGGCGTCCCAATTGCCCTGCCAAGCCTCGAGGAGAATCCCGAGTTGTCCCTCGCAACTAGGGAGGAGTCCTGATGTCGCTGAACAAACACGTGGGTGGAAGGGCCATCCCCGTCGTAACTCGAGAATATACCCCAGGTTCCCGCCGCAACTTTAGAAAAACCATGAGACTTCCCCCTCTCCGCGAGATGAGGCCCGATTCCCCTGCACTGCGTGCAGAGCAATTCCGTGTTGCACATCACACATGAAAGGAGCCTTGATTTCCTTGATGGCACTCCAGAGAAACCCCAAGAACACTGTTTCAAGGCGAAAGGGCTCCTGAGGTCACTGTATCAACACGAAAGAGCTCCGTGGACCAAAATTCAACTCGAGATGAGAGGTTAGTCCCTGGCTTCGACTGCAGAGCAATACCACCTTACCACAAGCACCTCAACACGAGGCTTCTCTCAGCTCTAGGTATTTGAGAGGAACCCTGAGTTTGCGGCCTTAAGTGGAATGGACACCGCGATGCCCTGGCTCGAAATAAGGCCGGATATCCCTGCAGTGACTTGAATGCAGGCTCGTCTTGCATCTCCCAAGACGAAAGGATGTCTGAATCCCCTGTGGAGACCACAGAGAAAAACCTAGTTCCCCACCCCATGGCGACCGGAGGCCTCACATCCTTTGAAAACTCCAGAGGTACGCGGAGATCAGTGCCTCCAAAGGAGACGATGCCTGACACCTCGTGAAACTTGATAGGAGTACCAGGATTCCTGTGGCACGTGGAAAGGGACCCTTGGTCTCATGCCTCAGCTGGAGAGGCGTCCCAATTGCCCTGCCAAGCCTCGAGGAGAATCCCGAGTTGTCTCTCGCAACTAGGCAGGAGTCCTGACGTCGCTGAACAAACACGTGGGTGGAAGGGCCATCCCCGTCGTAACTCGAGAATATACCCCAGGTTCCCGCCGCAACTCGAGAAAAACCATGAGACTTCCCCCTCGCCGGGAGATGAGGCCGGATTCCCCTGCACTGCGTGCAGAGCAATTCCGTGTTGCACATCACACATGAAAGGAGCCTTGATTTCCTTAATGGCACTCCAGAGAAACCCCAAGAACACTGTTTCAAGGCTAGAGGGATACTGAGGTCCCTGTAGCAACACGAAAGAGCTCCATGGACCAAAAATCAACTCGAGATGACAGGTTAGTCCCCGGCTTCGACTCCAGAGGAATACCACCTTACCACAAGCACCTCAAAAGGAGGCTTCTCTCAGCTCTAGGTATGTGAGAGGGACCCTGAGTTTGCGGCCTCAAGTTCAATGGACACCGCGATGCCCTGACTCGAAATAAGGCCGGATATCCCTGCAGTGACTTGAATGCAGGCTCGTCTTGCATCTCCCAAGACGAAAGGATGTCTGAATCCCCTGTGGAGACCACAGAGAAAGACCTAGTTCCCCACCTCATCGCGACCGGAGGCCTCACATCCTTTGCAAACTCCAGAGGTACGCGGAGATCAGTGCCTCCAAAGGAGACGATGCCTGACTCCTCGTGAAACTTCATAGGAGTACCAGGATTCTTGTGGCACGTGGAAAGGGATCCTTGGTCTCCCGCCTCAGCTGGAGAGGCGTCCCAATTGCCCTGCCAAGCTTCGAGGTGAATCCCGAGTTGTCCCTCGCAACTAGGCACGAGTCCTGCCGTCGGTGAACAAACATGTGGCTGGAAGGGCCATCCCCGTCGTAACTCGAGAATATACCCCAGGTTCCCGCCGCAACTCGAGAAAAACCATGAGACTTCCCCCTCGCCGCGAGATGAGGCCCGATTCCCCTGCACTGCGTGCAGAGCAATTCCGTGTTGCACATCACACATGAAAGGAGCCTTGATTTCCTTGATGGCACTCGAGAGAAACCCCAAGAACACTGTTTCAAGGCTAGAGGGATCCTGAGGTCACTGTAGCAACACGAAAGAGCTCCGTGAAGCAAAAATCAACTAGAGATGAGAGGTTAGTCCCTGGCTTCGACTCCAGAGGAATACCACCTTACCACAACCACCTCAAGAGGAGGCATCTCAGCTCTAGCTATGTGAGAGGGACCCTGAGTTTGTGGCCACAGGTGGAATGGACACCGCGATGCCCTGACTCGAAATAAGGCCGGATATCCCTGCAGTGACTTAAATGCAGGCTCGTCTTGCATCTCCCAAGACGAAAGGATGTCTGAATCCCCTGTGGAGACCACAAAGAAAGACCTAGATCCCCACCTCATCGCGACCGGAGGCCTCACATCCTTTGAAAACTCCAGAGGTACACGGAGATCAGTGCCTCCAAAGGAGACGATGCCTGACTCCTCGTGAAACTTGACAGGAGTCCCAGAATTACTGTGGCACGTGGAAAGGGACCCTTGGTCTTCCGCCTCAGCTGGAGAGGCGTCCCAATTGCCCTGCCAAGCCTCGAGGAGAATCCCGAGTTGTCCCGCGCAACTAGGCAGGAGTCCTGACGTGGCTGAACAAACACGTGGGTGGAAGGGCCATCCCCGTCGTAACTCGAGAATATATCCCAGGTTCCCGCCGTAACTCGAGAAAAACTATGAGACTTTCCCCTCGCCGTGAGATGAGGCCCGATTCCCCTGCACTGCATGCAGAGCAATTCCGTCTTGCACGTCACACATGAAAGGAGCCTTGATTTCCTTGATGGTACTCCAGAGAAACCCCAAGAACACTGTTTCAAGGCTAGAGGGATCCTGAGGTCACTGTAGCAACACGAAAGAGCTCCGTGGACCAAAAATCAACTCGAGATGAGAGGTTAGTCCCTGGCTTCGACTCCAGAGGAATACCAACTTACCACAAGCACCTCAAGAGGAGGCTTCTCTCAGCTCTAGGTATGTGAGAGGGACCCTGAGTTTGCGGCCTCAAGTGGAATGGACACCGCAATGCCCTGGCTCGAAATAAGGCCGGATATCCCTGCAGTGACTTGAATGCAGGCTCGTCTTGCATCTCCCAAGACGAAAGGATGTCTGAATCCCCTGTGGAGACCACAGAGAAAGACCTAGTTCCCCACCTCATCGCGACCGGAGGCCTCACATCCTTTGAAAACTCCAGAGGTACGCGGAGATCAGTGCCTCCAAAGGAGACGATGCCTGACTCCTCGTGAAACTTCATAGGAGTCCCAGGATTCCTGTGGCACGTGGAAAGGGACCTTTGGTTTCCCGCCTCAGCTGGAGAGGCGTCCCAATTGCCCTCCAAGCCTCGAGGAAAATCCCGAGTTGTCCCTCGCAACTAGGCAGGAGTCCTGACGTCGCTGAACAAACACGTGGGTGGAAGGGCCATCCCAGTCGTAACTCGAGAATATACCCCAGGTTCCCGCCGTAACTCGAGAAAAACCATGAGACTTCCCCCTCGCCACGAGATGAGGCCCGATTCCCCTGCACTGCGTGCAGAGCAATTCCGTGTTGCACATCACACATGAAAGGAGCCTTGATTTCCTTGATGGCACTCCAGAGAAACCCCAAGAACACTGTTTCAAGGCTAGAGGGATCCTGAGGTCACTGTAGCAACACGAAAGAGCTCCGTGGACCAAAAATCAACTCGAGATGAGAGGTTAGTCCCTGGCTTCGAATGCAGAGGAATACCACCTTACCACAAGCACCTCAACAGGAGGCTTCTCTCAGCTCTAGGTATGTGAGAGGAACCCTGAGTTTGCGGCCTCAAGTGGAATGGACACCGCGATGCCCTGACTCGAAATAAGGCCGGATATCCCTGCAGTGACTTGAATGCTGGCTCGTCTTGCATCTCCCAAGATGAAAGGATGTCTGAATCCCCTGTGGAGACCACAGAGAAAGACCTAGTTCCCCACCTCATCGCGACCGGAGGCCTCACATCCTTTGAAAACTCTAGAGGTACGCGGAGATCCGTGCCTCCAAAGGAGACGATGCCTGACTCCTCGTGAAACTTGATAGGAGTCCCAGGATTCCTGTGGCACGTGGAAAGAGACCCTTGTTCTCCCGCCTCAGCTGGAGAGGCGTCCCAATTGCCCTGCCAAGCCTCGAGGAGAATCCCGAGTTGTCCCTCGCAACTAGGCACGAGTCCTGCCGTCGCTGAACAAACATGTGGCTGGAAGGGCCATCCCCGTCGTAACTCGAGAATATACCCCAGGTTCCCGCCGCAACTCGAGAAAAACCATGAGACTTCCCCCTCGCCGCGAGATGAGGCCCGATTCCCCTGCACTGCGTGCAGAGCAATTCCGTGTTGCACATCACACATGAAAGGAGCCTTGATTTCCTTGATGGCACTCGAGAGAAACCCAAGAACACTGTTTCAAGGCTAGAGGGATCCTGACGTCACTGGAGCAACACGAAAGAGCTCCGTGAAGCAAAAATCAACTCGAGATGAGAGGTTAGTCCCTGGCTTCGACTCCAGAGGAATACCACCTTACCACAACCACCTCAAGAGGAGGCATCTCAGCTCTAGCTATGTGAGAGGGACCCTGAGTTTGTGGCCACAGGTGGAATGGACACCGCGATGCCCTGACTCGAAATAAGGCCGGATATCCCTGCAGTGACTTGAATGCAGGCTCGTCTTGCATCTCCCAAGACGAAAGGATGTCTGAATCCCCTGTGGAGACCACAGAGAAAGACCTAGTTTCCCACCTCATCGCGACCGGAGGCCTCACATCCTTTGAAAACTCCAGAGGTACGCGGAGATCAGTGCCTCCAAAGGAGACGATGCCTGACTCCTCGTGAAACTTGACAGGAGACCCAGAATTACTGTGGCACGTGGAAAGGGACCCTTGGTCTTCCGCCTCAGCTGGAGAGGCGTCCCAATTGCCCTGCCAAGCCTCGAGGAGAATCCCGAGTTGTCCCGCGCAACTAGGCAGGAGTCCTGACGTGGCTGAAGAAACACGTGGGTGGAAAGGCCATCCCCGTCGTAACTCGAGAATATATCCCAGGTTCCCGCCGCAACTCGAGAAAAACTATGAGACTTTCCCCTCGCCGTGAGATAAGGCCCGATTCCCCTGCACTGCATGCAGAGCAATTCCGTGTTGCACGTCACACATGAAAGGAGCCTTGATTTCCTTGATGTTACTCCAGAGAAACCCCAAGAACACTGTTACAAGGCTAGAGGGATCCTGAGGTCACTGTAGCAACACGAAAGAGCTCCGTGGACCAAAAATCAACTGGAGATGAGAGGTTAGTCCCTGGCTTCGACTCCAGAGGAATACCAACTTACCACAAGCACCTCAAGAGGAGGCTTCTCTCAGCTCTAGGTATGTGAGAGGGACCCTGTGTTTGCGGCATCAAGTGGAATGGACACCGCAATGCCCTGGCTCGAAATAAGGCCGGATATCCCTGCAGTGACTTGAATGCAGGCTCGTCTTGCATCTCCCAAGACGAAAGGATGTCTGAATCCCCTGTGGAGACCACAGAGAAAGACCTAGTTCCCCACCTCATCGCGACCGGAGGCCTCACATCCTTTGAAAACTCCAGAGGTACGCGGAGATCAGTGCCTCCAAAGGAGACGATGCCTGACTCCTCGTGAAACTTCATAGGAGTCCCAGGATTCCTGTGGCACGTGGAAAGGGACCTTTGGTTTCCCGCCTCAGCTGGAGAGGCGTCCCAATTGCCCTGCCAAGCCTCGAGGAAAATCCCGAGTTGTCCCTCGCAACTAGGCAGGAGTCCTGACGTCGCTGAACAAACACGTGGGTGGAAGGGCCATCCCAGTCGTAACTCGAGAATATACCCCAGGTTCCCGCCGTTACTCGAGAAAAACCATGAGACTTCCCCCTCGCCGCGATATGAGGCCCGATTCCCCTGCACTGCGTGCAGAGCAATTCCGTGTTGCACATCACACATGAAAGGAGCCTTGATTTCCTTGATGGCACTTCAGAGAAACCCCAAGAACACTGTTTCAAGGCTAGAGGGATCCTGAGGTCACTGTAGCAACACGAAAGAGCTCCGTGGACCAAAAATCAACTCGAGATGAGAGGTTAGTCCCTGGCTTCGAATCCAGAGGAATACCACCTTACCACAAGCACCTCAACAGGAGGCTTCTCTCAGCTCTAGGTATGTGAGAGGAACCCTGAGTTTGCGGCCTCAAGTGGAATGGACACTGCGATGCCCTGGCTCGAAAAAAGGCCGGATATCTCTGCAGTGACTTGAATGCAGGCTCGTCTTGCATCTCCCAAGACGAAAGGATGTCTGAATCCCCTGTGGAGACCACAGAGAAAGACCTAGTTCCCCAACTCATGGCGACCGGAGGCCTCACATCCTTTGAAAACTCCAGAGGTACGCGGAGATCATTGCCTCCAAAGGAGACGATTCGTGACTCCTCGTGACACTTGATAGGAGTCCCAGGATTCCTGTGGCACGTGGAAAGGGACCCTTGGTCTCCCGCCTCAGCTGGAGAGGCGTCCCAATTGCCCTGCCAAGCCTCGAAGAGAATCCCGAGTTGTCCCTCGCAACTAGGCAGGAGTCCTGACGTCGCTGAAGAAACACGTGGGTGGACGGGCCATCCCCGTCGTAACTCGAGAATATACCCCAGGTTCCCGCCGCAACTCGAGAAAAACCATGAGACTTCCCCCTCGCCGCGAGATGAGGCCCGATTCCCCTGCACTGCGTGCAGAGCAATTCCGTGTTGCACATCACACATGAAAGGAGCCTTGATTTCCTTGATGCCACTCCAGAGAAACCCCAAGAACACTGTTTCAAGGCTAGAGGGATCCTGAGGTCCCTGTAGCAACACGAAAGAGCTCCGTGGATGAAAAATCAACTCGAGATGAGAGGTTATTCCCTGGCTTCGACTCCAGAGGAATACCACCTTACCACAAGCACCTCAAGAGGAGGCTTCTCTCAGCTCTAGCTATGTGAGATGAACCCTGAGTTTGCGGCCTCAAGTGGAATGGACACCGCGATGCCCTGACTCGAAATAAGACCGGATATCCCTGCAGTGACTTGAATGCAGGCTCGTCTTGCATCTCCCAAGATGAAAGGATGTCTGAATCCCCTGTGGAGACCACAGAGAAAAACCTAGTTCCCCACCTCATGGCGACCAGAGGCCTCACATCCTTTGCAAACTCCAGAGGTACGCGGAGATCAGTGCCTCCAAAGGAGACGATGCCTGACTCCTTGTGAAACTTGATAGGAGTCCCAGGATTCCTGGGGCACGTGGATAGGGACCCTTGGTCTCCCTCCACAGCTGGAGAGGCGTCCCAATTGCCCTGCCAAGCCTCGAGGAGAATCCCGAGTTGTCCCTCGCAACTAGGCAGGAGTCCTGACGTCGCTGAACAAACACGTGGGTGGAAGGGCCATCCCCGTCGTAACTCGAGAATATACCCCAGGTTCCCGCCGCAACTCGAGAAAGCCATGAGACTTCCCCCTCGCCGCGAGATGAGGCCCGCTTTCCCTGCACTGCGTGCAGAGCAATTCCGTGTTGCACATCACACATGAAAGGAGCCTTGATTTCCTTGATGGCACTCGAGAGAAACCCCAAGAACACTGTTTCAAGGCTAGAGGGATCCTGACGTCACTGTAGCAACACGAAAGAGCTCGGTGGACCAAGAATGAACTCGAGATGAAAGGTTAGTCCCTGGCTTCGACTCCAGAGGAATACCACCTTTCCACAAGCACTTCAAGAGGAGGCTTCTCTCAGCTCCAGGTATGTGAGAGGGACCCTGAGTTTGCGGCCTCAAGTGGAATGGACACCGCGATGCCCTGGCTCGAAATAAGGCCGGATATCCCTGCAGTGACTTGAATGCAGGCTCGTCTTGCATCTCCCAAGACGAAAGGATGTCTGAATCCCCTGTGGAGACCACAGAGAAAGACCTAGTTCCCCAACTCATGGCGACCGGAGGCCTCACATCCTTTGAAAACTCCAGAGGTACGCGGAGATCAGTGCCTCCAAAGGAGACGATGCCTGACTCCTCGTGAAACTTGATTGGAGTCCCAGGATTTCTGTGGGACGTGGAAAGGTACCCTTGGTCTCCCGCCTCAGCTGGAAAGGCGTCCCAATTGCCCTGCCAAGCCTCGAGGAGAATCCCGAGTTGTCCCTCGAAACTAGGCAGGAGTCCTGCCGTCGCTGAACAAACACGTGGGTGAAAGGGCCATCCCCGACGTAACTCGAGAATATACCCCAGGTTCCCGCCGCAACTCGAGATAAACCATGAAACTTCCCCCTCGCCGCGAGATTAGGCGCAATTCACCTACACTGCGTGCAGAGCAATTCCGTGCTGCACATCACACCAGATAGGAGCCTTGATTTCCTTCATGGCACTCCAGAGAAACGCCAAGAACACTGTTTCCAGGCTAGAGGGATCCTGAGGTCACTGTAGCAACAAGAAAGAACTCTATGGACCAAAAATCAACTCGAGATGAGAGGTTAGTCCCTGGCTTCGACTCCAGAGGAATACCACCTTTCCACAAGCACCTCAAGAGGAGGCTTCTCTCAGCTCTAGGTATGTGAGAGGGACCCTGAGTATGCGGCATCACGTGGAATGGACACCGCGATGCCCTGACTCGAAATAAGGCCGGATATCCCTGCAGTGACTTGAATGCAGGCTCGTCTTGCATCTCCCAAGACGAAAGGATGTCTGAATCCCCTGTGGAGACCACAGAGAAAGACCTAGTTCCCCACCTCATCGCGACCGGAGGCCTCACATCCTTTGAAAACTCCAGAGGTACGCAGAGATCAGTGCCTCCAAAGGAGACGATGCCTGACTCCTCGGGAAACTTGATACGAGTCCCAGGATTCCTGTGGCACGTGGAAAGGGACACTTGGTCTCCCGCCTCAGCTGGAGAGGCGTCCCAATTGCCCTGCCAAGCCTCGAGGAGAATCCCGAGCTGTCCCTCGCAATTAGGCAGGAGTCCTGACGTCGCTGAACAAACACGTGTGTGGAATGGCCATCCCCGTCGTAACTCGAGAATATACCCCAGGTTCCCGCCGAAACTCGAGATAAACCATGAGACTTCCCCCTCGACGTGAGATGTTGCCCGATTCCCCTACACTGCGGGCAGAGAAATTCCGTGTTGCACATCACACAGGAAAGGAGCCTTGATTTCCTTCATGGCACTCCAGAGAAACCCCAAGAACACTGTTTCAAGGCTAGAGGGATCCTGAGGTCACTGTAGCAACAAGAAAGAACTCTGTGGACAAAAAATCAACTCGAGATGAGAGATTAGTCCCTGGCTTCGACTCCAGAGGAATACCACCTTACCACAAGCACCTCAAGAGGAGGCTTCTCTCAGCTCTAGGTATGTGAGAGGGACCCTGAGTTTGCGACCTCAAGTGGAATGGACACTGTGATGCCCTGACGCGAAATAAGGCCGGATATCCCTGCAGTGACTTGAATGCAGGCTCGTCTTGCATCTCCCAAGACGAAAGGATGTCTGAATCCCCTGTGGAGAACACAGAGAAAGACCTAGTTCCCCACCTCATCGCGACCGGAGGCCTCACATCCTTTGAAAACTCCAGAGGTACGCGGAGATCAGTGCCTCCAAAGGAGACGATGCCTGACTCCTCGTGAAACTTGTTAGGAGTCCCAGGATTCCTGTGGCACGTGGAAAGGGACACTTGGTCTACCGCCACAGATGGAGAGGCGTCCCAATTGCCCTGCCAAGCCTCGAGGAGAATCCCGAATTGTTCCTCACAACTAGGCTGGAGTCCTGACGTCGCTGAACAAACACGTGGGTGGAATGGCCATCCCCGTCGTAACTCGAGAATATACCCCAGGTTCCCGCCGCTACTCGAGAAAAACCATGAGACTTCCCCCTCGCCACGAGATGAGGCCCGATTCCCCTGCACTGCGTGCAGAGCAATTCCGTGTTGCACATCACACATGAAAGGAGCCTTGATTTCCTTGATGGCACTCCAGAGAAACCCCAAGAACACTATTTCAAGGCTAGAGGGATCCTGAGGTCACTGTAGCCACACGAAAGAGCTCCGTGGACCAAAAATCAACTCGAGATGAGGGGTTAGTCCCTGGCTTCGACTCCAGAGGAATACCACCTTACCACAAGCACCTCAAGAGGAGGCTTCTCTCAGCTCTAGGTATGTGAGAGGGACCCTGAGTTTGCAGCCTCAAGTGGAATGGACACCGCGATGCCCAGGCTCGAAATAAGGCCGGATATCCCTGCAGTGACTTGAATGCAGGCTCGTCTTGCATCTCCCAAGACGAAAGGATGTCTGAATCCCCTGTGGAGATCACAGAGAAAGACCTAGTTCCCCACCTCATCGCGACCGGAGGCCTCACATCCTGTGATAACTCCAGAGGTACGCAGAGATCCGTGCCTCCAAAGGAGACGATCCCTGACTCCTCGTGAAACTTTATAGGAGTCCCAGCACACCTGTGGCACGTGGAAAGGGACCCTTGGTCTCCCGCCTCAGCTGGAGAGGCATCCCAATTGCCCTGCCAAGCCTCGAGGAGAATCCCGAGTTGTCCCTCGCAACTAGGCAGGAGTCCTGACGTCGCTGAACAAACACGTGTGTGG
The DNA here is from genome assembly GCF_910594005.1 of Cervus elaphus. Taxonomy (NCBI): domain Eukaryota; kingdom Metazoa; phylum Chordata; class Mammalia; order Artiodactyla; family Cervidae; genus Cervus; species Cervus elaphus. The sequence goes on from NC_057830.1 coordinate 47,572,771, forward strand.
AAGGGCCATTCCCGTCGTAACTCGAGAATATACCCCAGGTTCCCGCCGCAACTCGAGAAAAACCATGAGACTTCCCCCTCGCCGCGAGATGAGGCCTGATTCCCCTGCACCTTGTGCAGAGCAATTCCGTCTTGCACATCACACATGAAAGGAGCCTTGATTTCCCTGATGGCACTCCAGAGAAACCCCAAGATCACTGTTTCAAGGCTAGAGGTATCCTGAAGTCACTGTGGCAACACGAAAGAACTCCGTGGACCAAAAATCAACTCGAGATGAGGGGTTAGTCCCTGGCTTCGACTCCAGAGGAATACCACCTTACCACAAGCACCTCAAGTGGAGGCTTCTCTCAGCTCTAGGTATGTGAGAGGGACCCTGAGTTTGCAGCCTCAGGTCAAATGGACACCGCGATGCCCTGACTCGAAATAAGGCCGGATATCCCTGCAGTGACTTGAATGCAGGCTCGTCTTGCATCTCCCAAGATGAAAGGATGTCTGAATCCCCTGTGGAGACCACAGAGAAAGACCTAGTTCCCCACCTCATCGCGACCGGAGGCCTCACATCCTTTGAAAACTCCAGAGCTACGCGGAGAACAGTGCCTCCAAAGGAGACGATGCCTGACTCCTCGTGAAACTTGATAGGAGTCCCAGGATTACTGTGGCATGTGGAAAGGGACCCTTGGTCTCCCGCCTCACCCGGAGAGGCGTCCCAATTGTCCTGCCAAGCCTCGAGGATAATTCCGAAATGTCCCTTGCAACTAGGCAGGGGTCCTGCTGTCGCTGAACAAACATGTGTGTGGAAGGGCCATCCCTGTCGTAACTCGAGAATATACCCCAGGTTCCCGCCGCAACTCGAGAAAAACCATGAGACTACCCCCTCGCCGCGAGATGAGGCCCGATTCCCCTGCACTGCGTGCAGAGCAATTCCGTGTTGCACATCACACATGAAAGGAGCCTTGATTTCCTTGATGGTACTCCAGAGAAACCCCAAGAACACTGTTTCAAGTCTAGAGGGATCCTGAGGTCACTGTAGCAACACGAAAGAGCTCCGTGGACCAAAAATCAACTCGAGATGAGAGGTTAGTCCCTGGCTTCGACTCCAGGGGACTACCACCTTACCACAAGCACCTCAAGAGGAGGCTTCTCTCAGCTCTAGGTATGTGAGAGGGACCCTGAGTTTGCGGCCTCAAGTGGAATGGACATCCCGATGCCCTGAATCGAAATACAGCCGGATATCCCTGCAGTGACTTGAATGCAGGCTCGTCTTGCATCTCCCAAGATGAAAGGTTGTCTGAATCCCCTGTGGAGACCACAGAGAAAGACCTAGTTCCCCACCTCATCGCGACCGGAGGCCTCACATCCTGTGATAACTCCAGAGGTACGCAGAGATGCGTGCCTCCAAAGGAGACGATCCCTGACATCTCGAGAAACTTGATAGGAGTCCCAGGACTCCTGTGGCACGTGGAAAGGGACCCTTGGTATCCCGCCTCAGCTGGAGAGGCATCCCAATTGCCCTGCCAAGCCTCGAGGAGAATCCCGAGTTGTCCCTCGCAACTAGGCAGGAGTCCTGACGTCGCTGAACGAACACGTGTGTGGAAGGGCCATTCCCGTCGTAACTCGAGAATATACCCCAGGTTCCCGCCGCAACTCGAGAAAAACCATGAGACTTCCCCCTCGCCACGAGATGAGGCCCGATTCCCCTGCCCTGCGTGCAGAGCAATTCCGTGTTGCACATCACACATGAAAGGAGCTTTGATTTCCTTGATGGCACTCCAGAGAAATCCCCAGAACACTGTTTCCAGGCTAGAGGGATCCTGAAGTCACTGTAGTAACACGAAAGAACTCCGTGGACCAAAAATCAACTCGAGATGAGGGGTTAGTCCCTGGCTTCGACTCCAGAGGAATACCACCTTACCACAAGCACCTCAAGTGGAGGCTTCTTTCAGCTCTAGGTATGTGAGAGGTACCCTGAGTTTGCAGCCTCAGGTCGAATGGACACCGCGATGCCCTGACTCGAAATAAAGCCGGATATCCCTGCAGTGACTTGAATGCAGGCTCGCCTTGCACCTCCCAAGACGAAAGGATGTCTGAATCCCCTGTGGAGACCACAGAGAAAGACCTAGTTCCCCACCTCATCGCGACCGGAGGCCTCACATCCCTTGAAAACTCCAGAGCTACGCGGAGAACAGTGCCTCCAAAGGAGACGATGCCTGACTTCTCGTGAAACTTGATAGGAGTCCCAGGACTCCTGTGGCACGTGGAAAGGGACCCTTGGTCTCCCGCCTCAGCTGGAGAGGAGTCCCAATTGCCCTGCCAAGCCTCGAGGAGAATCCAGAGTTGTCCCTCGCAACTAGGTTGGAGTCCTGACGTCGCTGAACAAACACGTGGGTGGAATGGCCATCCCCGTCGTAACTCTAGAATATACGCAAGGTTCCTGCCGCAACTCGAGAAAAACCATGAGACTTCCCCCTCGCGCGAGATGAGGCCCGATTCCCCTGCACTGCGGGCAGATCAATTCTGTGTTGCACATCACACATGAAAGGAGCCTTGATTTCCTTGATGGCACTCCAGAGAAACCCCAAGAACACTCTTTCAAGGCTAGAGGAATCCTGAGGTCACTGTAGCAACACGAAAGAGCTCCGTGGACCAAAAATCAACTCGAGATGAGAGGTTAGTCCCTGGCTTCGACTCCAGAAGAATACAACCTAACCACAAGCACCTCAAGAGGAGGCTTCTATCAGCTCTAGGTATGTGAGAGGGACCCTGAGTTTGCGGCCTCAAGTGGAATGGACACCGCGATGCCCTGACTCGAAATAAGGCCGGATATCCCTGCAGTGACTTGAATGCAGGCTCGTCTTGCATCTCCCAAGATGAAAGGATGTCTGAATCCCCTGTGGTGACCACAGAGAAAGACCTAGTTCCCCACCTCATGGCGACCGGAGGCCTCACATCCTTTGAAAACTCCAGAGGTACGCGGAGATCAGTGCCTCCAAAGGAGACGATGCCTGACTCCTTGTGAAACTTTATAGGAGTCCCAGGATTCCTGTGGCACATGGAAAGGGACCCTTGGTCTCCCGTCTCAGCTGAAGAGGCATCCCAATTGCCCTGCCAAGCCTCGAGGAGAATCCCGAGTTGTCCCTCGCAACTAGGCAGGAGTCCTGATGTCGCTGAAGAAACACGTGTGTGGAAGAGCCATCCCCGTCGTAACTCGAGAGTATACCCCAGGTTCCCGCCGCAACTCGAGAAAAACCATGAGACTTCCCCCCTCGCCGCGAGATGAGGCCCGATTCCCCTGCACTGCGTGCAGAGCAATTCCGTCTTGCACATCACACATGAAAGGAGCCTTGATTTCCTTGATGGCACTCCAGAGAAACCCCAAGAACACTCTTTCAAGGCTAGAGGGATCCTGAGGTCACTGTAGCAACACGAAAGAGCTCCGTGGACCAAAAATCAACTCGAGATGAGAGGTTAGTCCCTGGCTTCGACTCCAGAGGAATACCACCTTACCACAAGCACCTCAAGAGGAGGCTTCTCTCAGCTCTAGGTATGTGAGAGGGACCCTGAGTTTGAGGCCTCAAGTGGAATGGACACCGCGACGCCCTGACTCGAAATAAGGCCGGATATCCCTGCAGTGACTTGAATGCAGGCTCGTCTTGCATCTCCCAAGACGAAAGGATATCTGAATCCCCTGTGGAGACCACAGAAAAAGACGTAGTTCCCCACCTCATCGCGACCGGAGGCCTCACATACTTTGAAAACTCCAGAGGTACGCGGAGATCAGTGCCTCCAAAGGAGACGATGCCTGACTCCTCGTGAAAATTGATAGGAGTCCCAGGATTCCTGTGGCACATGGAAAGGGACCCTTGGTCTCCCGACTCAGCTGGAGAGGCGTCCCAATTGCCCTGCCAAGCCTCGAGGAGAATCCCGAGTTGTTCCTCGCAACTAGGCAGGAGTCCTGACGTCGCTGAACAAACACGTCGCTGGAAGGGCCATCCCCGTCATAACTCGAGAATATACCCCAGGGTCCCGCCGCAACTTTAGAAAAACCATGAGACTTCCCCCTCGCCGCGAGATGAGGCTCGATTCTCCTGCACTGCATGCAGAGCAATTCCGTGTTGTACATCAAACATGAAAGGAGCCTTGATTTCCTTGATGGCACTCAAGAGAAACCCCAAGAACACTGTTTCAAGGCTAGAGGGATGCTGAGGTCACTGTAGCAACACGAAAGAGCTCCGTGGACCAAAAATCAACTCGAGATGAGAGGTTAGTCCCTGGCTTCAACTCCAGAGGAATACAACCTTACCTCAAGCACCTCAAGAGGAGGCTTCTCTCAGCTCTAGGTATGTGAGAGGGACCCTGAGTTTGCGGCCTCAAATAGAATGGACACCGCGATGCCCTGACGCGAAATAAGGCCGGATATCCCTGCAGTGACTTGAATGCAGGCTCGTCTTGCATCTCCCAAGACGAAAGGATATCTGAATCCCCTGTGGAGACCACAGAGAAAGAACTAGTTCCCCACCTCATCGCGACCGGAGGCCTCACATCCTTTGAAAACTCCAGAGGTACGCGGAGATCAGTGCCTCCAAAGGAGACGATGCCTGACTCCTCGTGAAACTTTATAGGAGTCCCAGGATTCCTGTGGGACGGGGAAAGGGACCCTTGGTCTCCCGCCTCAGCTGGAGAGGCGTCCGAATTGCCCTGCCAAGCCTCGAGGAGAATCCCGAGATGTCCCTTGCAACTAGGCAGGAGTCCTGACGTCGCTGAACAAACACGTGGGTGGAAGGGCCATCCCCGTCGTAACTCGAGAATATACCCCAGGTTCCCGCCGCAACTCGAGAAAAACCATGAGACTTCCCCCTCGCCGAGAATGAGGCCAGATTCCCCTGCACTGCGTGCAGAGCAATTCCGTGTTGCACATCACACATGAAAGGAGCCTTGATTTCCTTGATGGCACTCCAGAGAAACCCCAAGAACACTGTTTCAAGGCTAGAGGGATCCTGAGGTCACTGTAGCAACACGAAAGAGCTCCGTGGACCAAAAATCAACTCGAGATGAGAGGTTAGTCCCTGGCTTTGACTCCAGAAGAATACCACCTAACCACAAGCACCTCAAGAGGAGGCTTCTATCAGCTCTAGGTATGTGAGAGGGACCCTGAGTTTGCGGCCTCAAGTGGAATGGACACCGCGATGCCCTGACTCGAAATAAGGCCGGATATCCCTGCAGTGACTTGAATGCAGGCTCGTTTGCATCTCCCAAGATGAAAGGATGTCTGAAACCCCTGTGGTGACCACAGAGAAAGACCTAGTTCCCCACCTCATGGCGACCGGAGGCCTCACATCCTTTGAAAACTCCAGAGGTACACGAAGATCAGTGCCTCCAAAGGAGACGATGCCTGACTCCTTGTGAAACTTTATAGGAGTCCCAGGATTCCTGTGGCACATGGAAAGGGACCCTTGGTCTCCCGTTTCAGCTGAAGAGGCATCCCAATTGCCCTGCCAAGCCTCGAGGAGAATCCCGAGTTTTCCCTCGCAACAAGGCAGGAGTCCTGACGTCGCTGAAGAAACACGTGTGTGGAAGAGCCATCCCCGACGTAACTCGAGAGTATACCCCAGGTTCCCGCCGCAACTCGAGAAAAACCATGAGACTTCCCCCCTGGCCGCGAGATGAGGCCCGATTACCCTGCACTGCGTGCAGAGCAATTCCGTCTTGCACATCACACATGAAAGGAGCCTTGATTTCCTTGATGGCACTCAAGAGAAACCCCAAGAACACTGTTTCAAGGCTAGAGGGATCCTGAGGTCACTGTAGCAACACGAAAGAGCTCCATGGACCAAAAATCAACTCGAGATGAGAGGTTAGTCCCTGGCTTCAACTCCAGAGGAATACAACCTTACCTCAAGCACCTCAAGAGGAGGCTTCTCTCAGCTCTAGGTATGTGAGAGGGACCCTGAGTTTGCGGCCTCAAATAGAATGGACACCGCGATGCCCTGACGCGAAATAAGGCCGGATATCCCTGCAGTGACTTGAATGCAGGCTCGTCTTGCATCTCCCAAGACGAAAGGATGTCTGAATCCCCTGTGGAGACCACAGAGAAAGAACTAGTTCACCACCTCATCGCGACCGGAGGCCTCACATCCTTTGAAAACTCCAGAGGTACGCGGAGATCAGTGCCTCCAAAGGAGACGATGCCTGACTCCTTGTGAAACTTTATAGGAGTCCCAGGATTCCTGTGGGACGGGGAAAGGGACCCTTGGTCTCCCGCCTCAGCTGGAGAGGCGTCCGAATTGCCCTGCCAAGCCTCGAGGAGAATCCCGAGATGTCCCTTGCAACTAGGCAGGAGTCCTGACGTCGCTGAACAAACACGTGGGTGGAAGGGCCATCCCCGTCGTAACTCGAGAATATATGCCAGGTTCCCGCCGCAACTCGAGAAAAACCATGAGACTTCCCCCTCGCCGAGAGATGAGGCCAGATTCCCCTGCACTGCGTGCAGAGCAATTCCGTGTTGCACATCACACATGAAAGGAGCCTTGATTTCCTTGATGGCACTCCAGAGAAACCCCAAGAACACTGTTTCAAGGCTAGAGGGATCCTGAGGTCACTGTAGCAACACGAAAGAGCTCCGTGGACCAAAAATCAACTCCAGATGAGAGGTTAGTCCCTGGCTTCGACTCCAGAGGAATACCACCTTACCACAAGCACCTCAAGAGGAGGCTTCTCTCAGCTCTAGGTATGTGAGAGGGAACCTGAGTTTGCGGCCTCAAGTGGAATGGACACCGCGACGCCCTGACTCGAAATAAGGCCGGATATCCCTGCAGTGACTTGAATGCAGGCTCGTCTTGCATCTCCCAAGACGAAAGGATATCTGAATCCCCTGTGGAGACCACAGAAAAAGACGTAGTTCCCCACCTCATCGCCACCGGAGGCCTCACATACTTTGAAAACTCCAGAGGTACGCGGAGATCAGTGCCTCCAAAGGAGACGATGCCTGACTCCTCGTGAAAATTGATAGGAGTCCCTGGATTCCTGTGGCACGTGGAAAGGGACCCTTGGTCTCCCGACTCAGCTGGAGAGGCGTCCCAATTGCCCTGCCAAGCCTCGAGGAGAATTCCGAGTTGTTCCTCGCAACTAGGCAGGAGTCCTGACGTCGCTGAACAAACACGTGGCTGGAAGGGCCATCCCCGTCATAACTCGAGAATATACCCCAGGGTCCCGCCGCAACTCGAGAAAAACCATGAGACTTCCCCCTCGCCGCGAGATGAGGCTCGATTCTCCTGCACTGCATGCAGAGTAATTCCGTGTTGCACATCAAACATGAAAGGAGCCTTGATTTCCTTGATGGCACTCAAGAGAAACCCCAAGAACACTGTTTCAAGGCTAGAGGGATCCTGAGGTCACAGTAGCAACACGAAAGAGCTCCGTGGACCAAAAATCAACTCGAGATGAGAGGTTAGTCCCTGGCTTCAACTCCAGAGGAATACAACCTTACCTCAAGCACCTCAAGAGAAGGCTTCTCTCAGCTCTAGGTATGTGAGAGAGACCCTGAGTTTGCGGCCTCAAATAGAATGGAAACCGCGATGCCCTGATGCGAAATAAGGCCGGATATCCCTGCAGTGACTTGAATGTAGGCTCGTCTTGCATTTCCCAAGACGAAAGGATGTCTGAATCCCCTGTGGAGACCACAGAGAAAGAACTAGTTCCCCACCTCATCGCGACAGGAGGCCTCACATCCTTTGAAAACTCCAGAGGTACACGGAGATCTGTGCCTCCAAAGGAGACGATGCCTGACTCCTCGTGAAACTTGATAGGAGTCCTAGGACTCCTGTGCACGTGGAAAGGGACGCTTGGTCTCCCACCTCAGCTGGAGAGGCGTCCCAATTGCCCTGCCAAGCCTCGAGGAGAATCCCGAGTTGTCCCTCGCAACTAGGCAGGAGTTCTGACGTCGTTGAACAAACACATGGGTGGAAGGGCCATCCCCGTCGTAACTCGAGAATATACTCCAGGGTCCCGCCGCAACTCGAGAAAAACCATGAGACTTCCCCCTCGCCGCGAGATGAGGCCCGATTCCCCTGCACTGCGTGCAGAGCAATTCGGTGTTGCACATCACACATGAAAGGAGCCTTGATTTCCTTGATGGCACTCCAAAGAAACCCCAAGAACACTGTTTGCAGGCTAGAGGGATCCTGAGGTCACTGTAACCACACGAAAGAGCTCCGTGGCCCAAAAATCAACTCGAGATGAGAGGATAGTCCCTGGCTTCGACTCCAGAGGAATACCACCTTACCACAAGCACCTCAAGAGGAGGCTTCTCTCAGCTCTAGGTATGTGAGAGGGACCCTGAGTTTGCGGCCTCAAGTGGAATGGACACCGCGATGCCCTGACGCGAAATAAGGCCGGATATCCCTGTAGTGACTTGAATACAGGCTCGTCTTGTATCTCCGAAGACGAAAGGATATCTGAATCCCCTGTGGAGACGTCAGAGAAAGATCTAGTTCCCCACCTCATCGCGACCGGAGGCCTCACATCCATTGAAAACTCCAGAGGTACGCGGAGATCAGTGCCTCCAAAGGAGACGATGCCTGACTCCTCGTGAAACTTGATAGGAGTCCCAGGATTCCTGTGGCACATGGAAAGGGACCCTTGGTCTCCCGCCTCAGCTGGAGAGGCGTCCCAATTGCCCTGCCAAGCCTCGAGGAGAATCCCGAGTTGTCCCTCGCAACTCTGCAGGAGTCCTTACGTCGCTGAACAAACACGTGTGTGGAAGGGCCATCCCAGTCGTAACTCGAGAATATACCCCAGGTTCCCGCCGCAACTGGAGAAAAACCATGAGACTTCCCCCTGGCCGCGAGATGAGGCTCGATTCCCCTGCACTGCGTGCAGAGCAATTCCGTGTTGCACATCACACATGAAAGGAGCCTTGATTTCCTTGATGGCACTCCAGAGAAACCCCAAGAACACTGTTTCAAGGCTAGAGGGATCCTGAGGTCACTGTAGCAACACGAAAGAGCTCCGTGGACCAAAAATCAACTCGAGATGAGAGGTTAGACCCTGGCTTCGACTCCAGAGGAATACCACCTTACCTCAAGCACCTCAAGAGGAGGCTTCTCTCAGCTCTAGGTATGTGAGAGGGACCCTGAGTTTGCGGCCTTAAGTGGAATGGACACCACGATGCCCTGAGTCGAAATAAGGCCGGATATCCTTGCAGTGACTTGAATGCAGGCTCGTCTTGCATCTCCCAAGATGAAAGGATGTCTGAATCCCCTGTGGACACCAGAGAGAAAGACCTAGTTCCCCACCTCATCGCGACCGCAGGCCTCACATCCTTTGAAAACTCCAGAGGTACGCGGAGATCAGTGCCTCCAAAGGGGACGATGCCTGACTCCTCGTGAAACTTGATAGGAGTCCCAGGATTCCTGTGGCACGTGGAAAGGGACCCTTGGTCTCCCGCCTCAGCTGGAGAGGCGTCCCAATTGCCCTGCCAAGCCTCGAGGAGAATCCCCAGTTGTCCCTCGCAACTAGGCAGGAGTCCTGACGTCCCTGAACAAACACGTGGCTGGAAGGTCCATCCCCGTCGTAACTCGAGAATATACCCCAGGTTCCCGCCGTAACTCGTGAAAAACCATGAGACTTCCCCCTCGCCGCGAGATGAGGCCCGATTCCCCTGCACTGCGTGCAGAGCAATTCCGTCTTGCACATCACACAAGAAAGGAGCATTGATTTCCTTGATGGCACTCCAGAGAAACCCCAAGAACACTGTTTCAAGGCTAGAGGGATCCTGAGGTCACTGTAGCCACACGAAAGAGCTCCGTGGCCCAAAAATCAACTCGAGATGAGAGGTTACTTCCTGGCTTCGACTCCAGAGGAATACCACCTTACCACAAGCATTTCAAGAGGAGGCTTCTCTCAGCTATAGGTATGTGAGAGGGACCCTGAGTTTGCAGCCTCAAGTGGAATGGACACTGCGATTCCCTGACGCGAAATAAGGCCGGAGATCCCTGCAGTGAATTGAATGCAGGCTCGTCTTTCATCTCCCAAGATGAAAGGATGTCTGAATCCCCTGTGGAGACCACAGAGAAAGACCTAGTTCCCCACCTCATCGCGACCGGAGGCCTCACATCCTTTGAAAACTTCAGAGGTACGCGGAGATCAGTGCCTCCAAAGGAGACGATGCCTGACTCCTCGTGAAACTTGATAGGAGTCCCAGGATTCCTGTGGCACATGGAAAGGGACACTTGGTCTCCCGCCTCAGAGGGAGAGGGGTCCCAATTGCCCTGCCAAGCCTCGAGGAAAATCCCGAGTTGTCCCTCGCAACTAGGCAGGAGTCCTGACGTCGCTGAACAAACACGTGGCTGGAAGGGCCATCCCCGTCCTAACTCGGGAATATACCCCAGGTTCCGGCCGCAACTCGAGAAACCCATGAGACTTCCCTCTCGCCGCGAGATGAGGCCTGATTCCCCTGCCCTGCGTGCAGACCAATTCCGTGTTGCACATCACACATGAAAGGAGCCTTGATTTCCTTGACGGCACTCCAGAGAAACCCCAAGAACACTGTTTCAAGGCTAGAGGGAAACTGAGGTCACTGTAGCAACACGAAAGAGCTCCGTGGACCAAGAATCAACTCGAGATGAGAGGGTAGTCCCTGGCTTCGACTCCACAGGAATACCACCTTACCACAAGCACCTCAAGAGGAGGCTTCTCTCAGCTCTAGGTATATGAGAGGGACCCTGATTTGCGGCCTCAAGTGGAATGGACACCGCTATGCCCTGACTCGAAATAAGGCCGGATATCCCTGCAGTGACTTGAATGCAGGCTCGTCTTGCATCTCCCAAGACGAAAGGATGTCTGAATCCCCTGTGGATACCACAGAAAAAGAAGTAGTTCCCCACCTCATCGCGACCGGAGGCCTCACATTCTTTGAAAACTCCAGAGGTACGCGGAGATCAGTGCCTCCAAAGGAAACGATGCCTGACTCCTCGTGAAAGTTGATAGGAGTCCCAGGATTCCTGTGGCACGGGGAAAGGGACTCTTGGTCTTCCGCCTCACATGGAGAGGCGTCCCAATTGCCCTGCCAAGCCTCGAGGAGAATCCCGAGTTGTCCCTCGCAACTAGGCAGGAGTCCTGACGTGGCTGAACAAACACGTGTGTGGAAGGGGCATCCTCGTAGTAACTCGAGAATATACCCCAGGTTCCCGCCGCAACTCGAGAAAAACCATGAGACTTCCCCCTCGCCGAAAAATGAGGCCCGATTCCCCTACACTGCGGGCAGAGAAATTCCGTGTTGCACATCACACAGGAAAGGAGCCTTGATTTCCTTCATGGCATTCCAGAGAAACCCCAAGAACACTGTTTCAAGGCTAGAGGGATCCTGAGGTCACTGTAGCAACAAGAAAGAACTCTGTGGACAAAAAATCAACTCGAGATGAGAGATTAGTCCCTGGCTTCGACTCCAGAGGAATACCACCTTACCACAAGCACCTCAAGAGGAGGCTTCTCTCAGCTCTAGGTATGTGAGAGGGACCCTGAGTTTGCGGCCTAAAGTGGAATGGACACTGTGATGCCCTGACGCGAAATAAGGCCGGATATCCCTGCAGTGACTTGAATGCAGGCTCGTCTTGCATCTCCCAAGACGAAAGGATGTCTGAATCCCCTGTGGAGAACACAGAGAAAGACCTAGTTCCCCACCTCATCGCGACCGGAGGCCTCACATCCTTTGAAAACTCCAGAGGTACGCGGAGATCAGTGCCTCCAAAGGAGACGATGCCTGACTCCTCGTGAAACTTGTTAGGAGTCCCAGGATTCCTGTGGCACGTGGAAAGGGACACTTGGTCTACCGCCACAGATGGAGAGGCGTCCCAATTGCCCTGCCAAGCCTCGAGGAGAATCCCGAGTTGTCCCTCGCAACTAGGCAGGAGTCCTGACGTGGCTGAAGAAATACGTGGGTGGAAGGGCCATCGCCGTTGTAACTCGAGAATATAGCCCAGGTTCTCGCCGCAACTCGAGAAAAACCATGAGACTTCCCCCTCACTGCGAAATGAGGCCCGATTCCCCTGCACTGCGTGCAGAGCAATTCCGTGTTGCACATCACACATGAAAGGAGCCTTGATTTCCTTGATGGCACTCCAGAGAAACCCCAAGAACACTGTTTCAAGGCTAGAGGGATCCTGAGGTCACTGTAGCCACACGAAAGAGCTCGGTGGAACAAAAATCAACTCGAGATGAGGGGTTAGTCCCTGGCTTCGACTCCAGAGGAATACCACCTTACCACAAGCACCTCAAGAGGAGGCTTCTCTCAGCTCTAGGTATGTGAGAGGGACCCTGAGTTTGCAGCCTCCAGTCGAATAGACACCACGATGCCCGGACTCAAAATAAGGCCGGATATCCCTTCAGTGACTTGAATGCAGGCTCGTCTTGCATCTCCCAAGACGAAAGGATGTCTGAATCCCCTGTGGAGACCACAGAGAAAGACCTAGTTCCCCACCTCATCGCGACCGGAGGCCTCACATCCTGTGATAACTCCAGAGGTACGCAGAGATCCGTGCCTCCAAAGGAGACGATCCCTGACTCCTCGTGAAACTTTATAGGAGTCCCAGGACTCCTGTGGCACGTGGAAAGGGACCCTTGGTCTCCCGCCTCAGCTGGAGAGGCATCCCAATTGCCCTGCCAAGCCTCCAGGAGAATCCCGAGTTGTCCCTCGCAACTAGGCAGGAGTCCTGACGTAGCTGAACAAACACGTGTGTGGAAGGGCCATTCCCGTCGTAACTCGAGAATATACCCCAGGTTCCCGCCGCAACTCGAGAAAAACCATGAGACTTCCCCCTCGCTGCGAGATGAGGCCCGATTCCCCTGCACCTTGTGCAGAGCAATTCCGTGTTGCACATCACACATGAAAGGAGCCTTGATTTCCCTGATGGCACTCCAGAGAAACCCCAAGATCACTGTTTCCAGGCTAGAGGTATCCTGAAGTCACTGTAGCAACACGAAAGAACTCCGTCGACCAAATATCAACTCGAGATGAGAGGTTAGTCCCTGGCTTCGACTCCAGTGGAATACCACCTTACCACAAGCACCTCAAGTGGAGGCTTCTCTCAGCTCTAGGTATGTGAGAGGGACCCTGAGTTTGCAGCCTCAGGTCGAATGGACACCGCGATGCCCTGACTCGAAATAAGGCCGGATATCCCTGCAGTGACTTGAATGCAGGCTCGTCTTGCATCTCCCAAGACGAAAGGATGTCTGAATCCCCTGTGGAGACCACAGAGAAAGACCTAGTTCCCCACCTCATCGCGACCAGAGGCCTCACATCCTTTGAAAACTCCAGAGCTACGCGGAGAACAGTGCCTCCAAAGGAGACGATGCCTGACTCCTCCAGAAACTTGATAGGAGTCACAGGATTCCTGTGGACGTGGAAAGGGACCCTTGGTCTCCCGCCTCAGCTGGAGAGGAGTCCCAATTGCCCTGCCAAGCCTCGAGGAGAATCCCGAATTGTTCCTCACAACTAGGCTGGAGTCCTGACGTCGCTGAACAAACACGTGGGTGGAATGGCCATCCCCGTCGTAACTCGAGAATATACCCCAGGTTCCCGCCGCTACTCGAGAAAAACCATGAGACTTCCCCCTCGCCACGAGATGAGGCCCGATTCCCCTGCACTGCGTGCAGAGCAATTCCGTGTTGCACATCACACATGAAAGGAGCCTTGATTTCCTTGATGGCACTCCAGAGAAACCCCAAGAACACTATTTCAAGGCTAGAGGGATCCTGAGGTCACTGTAGCCACACGAAAGAGCTCCGTGGACCAAAAATCAACTCGAGATGAGGGGTTAGTCCCTGGCTTCGACTCCAGAGGAATACCACCTTACCACAAGCACCTCAAGAGGAGGCTTCTCTCAGCTCTAGGTATGTGAGAGGGACCCTGAGTTTGCAGCCTCAAGTGGAATGGACACCGCGATGCCCTGGCTCGAAATAAGGCCGGATATCCCTGCAGTGACTTGAATGCAGGCTCGTCTTGCATCTCCCAATACGAAAGGATGTCTGAATCCCCTGTGGAGACCACAGAGAAAGACCTAGTTCCCCACCTCATCGCGACCGGAGGCCTCACATCCTGTGATAACTCCAGAGGTACGCAGAGATCCGTGCCTCCAAAGGAGACGATCCCTGACTCCTCGTGAAACTTTATAGGAGTCCCAGCACACCTGTGGCACGTGGAAAGGGACCCTTGGTCTCCCGACTCAGCTGGAGAGGCATCCCAATTGCCCTGCCAAGCCTCGAGGAGAATCCCGAGTTTTCCCTCGCAACTAGGCAGGAGTCCTGACGTCGCTGAACAAACACGTGTGTGGAAGGGCCATTCCCGTCGTAACTCGAGAATATACCCCAGGTTCCCGCCGCAACTCGAGAAAAACCATGAGATTTCCCCCTCGCCGCGAGATGAGGCCTGATTCCCCTGCACCTTGTGCAGAGCAATTCCGTCTTGCACATCACACATGAAAGGAGCCTTGATTTCCCTGATGGCACTCCAGAGAAACCCCAAGATCACTGTTTCAAGGCTAGAGGTATCCTGAAGTCACTGTGGCAACACGAAAGAACTCCGTGGACCAAAAATCAACTCGAGATGAGGGGTTAGTCCCTGGCTTCGACTCCAGAGGAATACCACCTTACCACAAGCACCTCAAGTGGAGGCTTCTCTCAGCTCTAGGTATGTGAGAGGGACCCTGAGTTTGCAGCCTCAGGTCAAATGGACACCGCGATGCCCTGACTCGAAATAAGGCCGGATATCCCTGCAGTGACTTGAATGCAGGCTCGTCTTGCATCTCCCAAGACGAAAGGATGTCTGAATCCCCTGTGGAGACCACAGAGAAAGACCTAGTTCCCCACCTCATCGCGACCGGAGGCCTCACATCCTTTGAAAACTCCAGAGCTACGCGGAGAACAGTGCCTCCAAAGGAGACGATGCCTGACTCCTCGTGAAACTTGATAGGAGTCCCAGGATTACTGTGGCATGTGGAAAGGGACCCTTGGTCTCCCGCCTCACCCGGAGAGGCGTCCCAATTGTCCTGCCAAGCCTCGAGGATAATTCCGAAATGTCCCTTGCAACTAGGCAGGGGTCCTGCTGTCGCTGAACAAACATGTGTGTGGAAGGGCCATCCCTGTCGTAACTCGAGAATATACCCCAGGTTCCCGCCGCAACTCGAGAAAAACCATGAGACTACCCCCTCGCCGCGAGATGAGGCCCGATTCCCCTGCACTGCGTGCAGAGCAATTCCGTGTTGCACATCACACATGAAAGGAGCCTTGATTTCCTTGATGGTACTCCAGAGAAACCCCAAGAACACTGTTTCAAGTCTAGAGGGATCCTGAGGTCACTGTAGCAACACGAAAGAGCTCCGTGGACCAAAAATCAACTCGAGATGAGAGGTTAGTCCCTGGCTTCGACTCCAGGGGACTACCACCTTACCACAAGCACCTCAAGAGGAGGCTTCTCTCAGCTCTAGGTATGTGAGAGGGACCCTGAGTTTGCAGCCTCAAGTGGAATGGACATCCCGATGCCCTGAATCGAAATACAGCCGGATATCCCTGCAGTGACTTGAATGCAGGCTCGTCTTGCATCTCCCAAGATGAAAGGTTGTCTGAATCCCCTGTGGAGACCACAGAGAAAGACCTAGTTCCCCACCTCATCGCGACCGGAGGCCTCACATCCTGTGATAACTCCAGAGGTACACAGAGATGCGTGCCTCCAAAGGAGACGATCCCTGACATCTCGAGAAACTTGATAGGAGTCCCAGGACTCCTGTGGCACGTGGAAAGGGACCCTTGGTATCCCGCCTCAGCTGGAGAGGCATCCCAATTGCCCTGCCAAGCCTCGAGGAGAATCCCGAGTTGTCCCTCGCAACTAGGCAGGAGTCCTGACGTCGCTGAACGAACACGTGTGTGGAAGGGCCATTCCCGTCGTAACTCGAGAATATACCCCAGGTTCCCGCCGCAACTCGAGAAAAACCATGAGACTTCCCCCTCGCCACGAGATGAGGCCCGATTCCCCTGCCCTGCGTGCAGAGCAATTCCGTGTTGCACATCACACATGAAAGGAGCTTTGATTTCCTTGATGGCACTCCAGAGAAATCCCCAGAACACTGTTTCCAGGCTAGAGGGATCCTGAAGTCACTGTAGCAACACGAAAGAACTCCGTGGACCAAAAATCAACTCGAGATGAGGGGTTAGTCCCTGGCTTCGACTCCAGAGGAATACCACCTTACCACAAGCACCTCAAGTGGAGGCTTCTTTCAGCTCTAGGTATGTGAGAGGTACCCTGAGTTTGCAGCCTCAGGTCGAATGGACACCGCGATGCCCTGACTCGAAATAAAGCCGGATATCCCTGCAGTGACTTGAATGCAGGCTCGCCTTGCACCTCCCAAGACGAAAGGATGTCTGAATCCCCTGTGGAGACCACAGAGAAAGACCTAGTTCCCCACCTCATCGCGACCGGAGGCCTCACATCCCTTGAAAACTCCAGAGCTACGCGGAGAACAGTGCCTCCAAAGGAGACGATGCCTGACTTCTCGTGAAACTTGATAGGAGTCCCAGGACTCCTGTGGCACGTGGAAAGGGACCCTTGGTCTCCCGCCTCAGCTGGAGAGGAGTCCCAATTGCCCTGCCAAGCCTCGAGGAGAATCCAGAGTTGTCCCTCGCAACTAGGCTGGAGTCCTGACGTCGCTGAACAAACACGTGGGTGGAATGGCCATCCCCGTCGTAACTCGAGAATATACCCCAGGTTCCCGCCGCAACTCGAGAAAAACCATGAGACTTCCCCCTCGCCGCGAGATGAGGCCCGATTCCCCTGCACTGCGTGCAGAGCAATTCCGTGTTGCACATCAAACATGAAAGGAGCCTTTATTTCCTTGATGGCACTCCAGAGAAACCCCAAGAACACTGTTTCAAGGCTAGAGGGATCCTGAGGTCACTGTAGCCACATGAAAGAGCTCCGTGTTCCAAAAATCAACTCGAAATGAGAGGTTAGTCCCTGGCTTCGACTCCAGAGGAATACCACCTTACCACAAGCACCTCAAGAGGAGGCTTCTCTCAGCTCTAGGTATGTGAAAGGGACCCTGATTTTGTGGCCTCAAGTGGAATGGACCCTGCGATGCTCTGAAGCGAAATAAGGCCGGATATCCCTGCAGTGACTTCAATGCAGGCTAGTCTTGCATCTCCCAAGACGAAAGGATGTCTGAATCCCCTGTGCAGACCACAGAGAAAGACCTAGTTCCCCACCTCATCGCGACCGGAGGCCTCACGTCATTTGAAAACTCCAGAGGTACGCGGAGATCAGTGCCTCCAAAGGAGATGATGCCTGACTCCTCGTGAAACTTGATAGGAGTCCCAGGATTCCTGTGGCACGTGGAAAGGGACACTTGGTCTCCCGCCTCAGCTGGAGAGGCGTCCCAATTGCCCAGCCAAGCCTCGAGGAGAATCGCGATTTCTCCCTTTCAACTAGGCAGGAGTCCTGACGTCGCTGAACAAACACGTGGGTGGAAGGGCCATCCCCGTCGTAACTCTAAAATATACGCAAGGTTCCTGCCGCAACTCGAGAAAAACCATGAGACTTCCCCCTCGCGCGAGATGAGGCCCGATTCCCCTGCACTGCGGGCAGATCAATTCTGTGTTGCACATCACACATGAAAGGAGCCTTGATTTCCTTGATGGCACTCCAGAGAAACCCCAAGAACACTCTTTCAAGGCTAGAGGAATCCTGAGGTCACTGTAGCAACACGAAAGAGCTCCGTGGACCAAAAATCAACTCGAGATGAGAGGTTAGTCCCTGGCTTCGACTCCAGAAGAATACCACCTAACCACAAGCACCTCAAGAGGAGGCTTCTATCAGCTCTAGGTATGTGAGAGGGACCCTGAGTTTGCGGCCTCAAGTGGAATGGACACCGCGATGCCCTGACTCGAAATAAGGCCGGATATCCCTGCAGTGACTTGAATGCAGGCTCGTCTTGCATCTCCCAAGATGAAAGGATGTCTGAATCCCCTGTGGTGACCACAGAGAAAGACCTAGTTCCCCACCTCATGGCGACCGGAGGCCTCACATCCTTTGAAAACTCCAGAGGTACGCGGAGATCAGTGCCTCCAAAGGAGACGATGCCTGACTCCTTGTGAAACTTTATAGGAGTCCCAGGATTCCTGTGGCACATGGAAAGGGACCCTTGGTCTCCCGTCTCAGCTGAAGAGGCATCCCAATTGCCCTGCCAAGCCTCGAGGAGAATCCCGAGTTGTCCCTCGCAACTAGGCAGGAGTCCTGATGTCGCTGAAGAAACACGTGTGTGGAAGAGCCATCCCCGTCGTAACTCGAGAGTATACCCCAGGTTCCCGCCGCAACTCGAGAAAAACCATGAGACTTCCCCCCTCGCTGCGAGATGAGGCCCGATTCCCCTGCACTGCGTGCAGAGCAATTCCGTCTTGCACATCACACATGAAAGGAGCCTTGATTTCCTTGATGGCACTCCAGAGAAACCCCAAGAACACTCTTTCAAGGCTAGAGGGATCCTGAGGTCACTGTAGCAACACGAAAGAGCTCCGTGGACCAAAAATCAACTCGAGATGAGAGGTTAGTCCCTGGCTTCGACTCCAGAGGAATACCACCTTACCACAAGCACCTCAAGAGGAGGCTTCTCTCAGCTCTAGGTATGTGAGAGGGACCCTGAGTTTGAGGCCTCAAGTGGAATGGACACCGCGACGCCCTGACTCGAAATAAGGCCGGATATCCCTGCAGTGACTTGAATGCAGGCTCGTCTTGCATCTCCCAAGACGAAAGGATATCTGAATCCCCTGTGGAGACCACAGAAAAAGACGTAGTTCCCCACCTCATCGCGACCGGAGGCCTCACATACTTTGAAAACTCCAGAGGTACGCGGAGATCAGTGCCTCCAAAGGAGACGATGCCTGACTCCTCGTGAAAATTGATAGGAGTCCCAGGATTCCTGTGGCACATGGAAAGGGACCCTTGGTCTCCCGACTCAGCTGGAGAGGCGTCCCAATTGCCCTGCCAAGCCTCGAGGAGAATCCCGAGTTGTTCCTCGCAACTAGGCAGGAGTCCTGACGTCGCTGAACAAACACGTGGCTGGAAGGGCCATCCCCGTCATAACTCGAGAATATACCCCAGGGTCCCGCCGCAACTTTAGAAAAACCATGAGACTTCCCCCTCGCCGCGAGATGAGGCTCGATTCTCCTGCACTGCATGCAGAGCAATTCCGTGTTGTACATCAAACATGAAAGGAGCCTTGATTTCCTTGATGGCACTCAAGAGAAACCCCAAGAACACTGTTTCAAGGCTAGAGGGATGCTGAGGTCACTGTAGCAACACGAAAGAGCTCCGTGGACCAAAAATCAACTCGAGATGAGAGGTTAGTCCCTGGCTTCAACTCCAGAGGAATACAACCTTACCTCAAGCACCTCAAGAGGAGGCTTCTCTCAGCTCTAGGTATGTGAGAGGGACCCTGAGTTTGCGGCCTCAAATAGAATGGACACCGCGATGCCCTGACGCGAAATAAGGCCGGATATCCCTGCAGTGACTTGAATGCAGGCTCGTCTTGCATCTCCCAAGACGAAAGGATATCTGAATCCCCTGTGGAGACCACAGCGAAAGAACTAGTTCCCCACCTCATCGCGACCGGAGGCCTCACATCCTTTGAAAACTCCAGAGGTACGCGGAGATCAGTGCCTCCAAAGGAGACGATGCCTGACTCCTTGTGAAACTTTATAGGAGTCCCAGGATTCCTGTGGGACGGGGAAAGGGACCCTTGGTCTCCCGCCTCAGCTGGAGAGGCGTCCGAATTGCCCTGCCAAGCCTCGAGGAGAATCCCGAGATGTCCCTTGCAACTAGGCAGGAGTCCTGACGTCGCTGAACAAACACGTGGGTGGAAGGGCCATCCCCGTCGTAACTCGAGAATATACCCCAGGTTCCCGCCGCAACTCGAGAAAAACCATGAGACTTCCCCCTCGCCGAGAGATGAGGCCAGATTCCCCTGCACTGCGTGCAGAGCAATTCCGTGTTGCACATCACACATGAAAGGAGCCTTGATTTCCTTGATGGCACTCCAGAGAAACCCCAAGAACACTGTTTCAAGGCTAGAGGGATCCTGAGGTCACTGTAGCAACACGAAAGAGCTCCGTGGACCAAAAATCAACTCGAGATGAGAGGTTAGTCCCTGGCTTTGACTCCAGAAGAATACCACCTAACCACAAGCACCTCAAGAGGAGGCTTCTATCAGCTCTAGGTATGTGAGAGGGACCTTGAGTTTGCGGCCTCAAGTGGAATGGACACCGCGATGCCCTGACTCGAAATAAGGCCGGATATCCCTGCAGTGACTTGAATGCAGGCTCGTTTGCATCTCCCAAGATGAAAGGATGTCTGAAACCCCTGTAGTGACCACAGAGAAAGACCTAGTTCCCCACTTCATGGCGACCGGAGGCCTCACATCCTTTGAAAACTCCAGAGGTACACGGAGATCAGTGCCTCCAAAGGAGACGATGCCTGACTCCTTGTGAAACTTTATAGGAGTCCCAGGATTCCTGTGGCACATGGAAAGGGACACTTGGTCTTCCGTTTCAGCTGAAGAGGCATCCCAATTGCCCTGCCAAGCCTCGAGGAGAATCCCGAGTTTTCCCTCGCAACAAGGCAGGAGTCCTGACGTCGCTGAAGAAACACGTGTGTGGAAGAGCCATCCCCGACGTAACTCGAGAGTATACCCCAGGTTCCCGCCGCAACTCGAGAAAAACCATGAGACTTCCCCCCTGGCCGCGAGATGAGGCCCGATTACCCTGCGCTGCGTGCAGAGCAATTCCGTCTTGCACATCACACATGAAAGGAGCCTTGATTTCCTTGATGGCACTCAAGAGAAACCCCAAGAACACTGTTTCAAGGCTAGAGGGATCCTGAGGTCACTGTAGCAACACGAAAGAGCTCCATGGACCAAAAATCAACTCGAGATGAGAGGTTAGTCCCTGGCTTCGACTCCAGAGGAATACAACCTTACCTCAAGCACCTCAAGAGGAGGCTTCTCTCAGCTCTAGGTATGTGAGAGGGACCCTGAGTTTGCGGCCTCAAATAGAATGGACACCGCGATGCCCTGACGCGAAATAAGGCCGGATATCCCTGCAGTGACTTGAATGCAGGCTCGTCTTGCATCTCCCAAGACGAAAGGATGTCTGAATCCCCTGTGGAGACCACAGAGAAAGAACTAGTTCCCCACCTCATCGCGACCGGAGGCCTCACATCCTTTGAAAACTCCAGAGGTACGCGGAGATCAGTGCCTCCAAAGGAGACGATGCCTGACTCCTTGTGAAACTTTATAGGAGTCCCAGGATTCCTGTGGGACGGGGAAAGGGACCCTTGGTCTCCCGCCTCAGCTGGAGAGGCGTCCGAATTGCCCTGCCAAGCCTCGAGGAGAATCCCGAGATGTCCCTTGCAACTAGGCAGGAGTCCTGACGTCGCTGAACAAACACGTGGGTGGAAGGGCCATCCCCGTCGTAACTCGAGAATATATGCCAGGTTCCCGCCGCAACTCGAGAAAAACCATGAGACTTCCCCCTCGCCGAGAGATGAGGCCAGATTCCCCTGCACTGCGTGCAGAGCAATTCCGTGTTGCACATCACACATGAAAGGAGCCTTGATTTCCTTGATGGCACTCCAGAGAAACCCCAAGAACACTGTTTCAAGGCTAGAGGGATCCTGAGGTCACTGTAGCAACACGAAAGAGCTCCGTGGACCAAAAATCAACTCCAGATGAGAGGTTAGTCCCTGGCTTCGACTCCAGAGGAATACCACCTTACCACAAGCACCTCAAGAGGAGGCTTCTTTCAGCTCTAGGTATGTGAGAGGGAACCTGAGTTTGCGGCCTCAAGTGGAATGGACACCGCGACCCCCTGACTCGAAATAAGGCCGGATATCCCTGCAGTGACTTGAATGCAGGCTCGTCTTGCATCTCCCAAGACGAAAGGATATCTGAATCCCCTGTGGAGACCACAGAAAAAGACGTAGTTCCCCACCTCATCGCCACCGGAGGCCTCACATACTTTGAAAACTCCAGAGGTACGCGGAGATCAGTGCCTCCAAAGGAGACGATGCCTGACTCCTCGTGAAAATTGATAGGAGTCCCTGGATTCCTGTGGCACGTGGAAAGGGACCCTTGGTCTCCCGACTCAGCTGGAGAGGCGTCCCAATTGCCCTGCCAAGCCTCGAGGAGAATCCCGAGTTGTTCCTCGCAACTAGGCAGGAGTCCTGACGTCGCTGAACAAACACGTGGCTGGAAGGGCCATCCCCGTCGTAACTCGAGAATATACCCCAGGTTCCCGCCGCAACTCGCGAAAAACCATGAGACTTCCCCTCGCCGTGAGATGAGGCCCGATTCCCCGGGACTGCATGCAGAGCAATTCCATGTTGCACATCACACATGAAAGGAGCCTTGATTTCCTTGATGGCACTCAAGAGAAACCCCAAGAACACTGTTTCAAGGCTAGAGGGATCCTGAGGTCACAGTAGCAACACGAAAGAGCTCCGTGGACCAAAAATCAACTCGAGATGAGAGGTTAGTCCCTGGCTTCAACTCCAGAGGAATACAACCTTACCTCAAGCACCTCAAGAGAAGGCTTCTCTCAGCTCTAGGTATGTGAGAGAGACCCTGAGTTTGCGGCCTCAAATAGAATGGAAACCGCGATGCCCTGATGCGAAATAAGGCCGGATATCCCTGCAGTGACTTGAATGCAGGCTCGTCTTGCATTTCCCAAGACGAAAGGATGTCTGAATCCCCTGTGGAGACCACAGAGAAAGAACTAGTTCCCCACCTCATCGCGACAGGAGGCCTCACATCCTTTGAAAACTCCAGAGGTACACGGAGATCTGTGCCTCCAAAGGAGACGATGCCTGACTCCTCGTGAAACTTGATAGGAGTCCTAGGACTCCTGTGCACGTGGAAAAGGACGCTTGGTCTCCCGCCTCAGCTGGAGAGGCGTCCCAATTGCCCTGCCAAGCCTCGAGGAGAATCCCGAGTTGTCCCTCGCAACTAGGCAGGAGTTCTGACGTCGCTGAACAAACACATGGGTGGAAGGGCCATCCCCGTCGTAACTCGAGAATATACTCCAGGGTCCCGCCGCAACTCGAGAAAAACCATGAGACTTCCCCCTCGCCGCGAGATGAGGCCCGATTCCCCTGCACTGCGTGCAGAGCAATTCGGTGTTGCACATCACACATGAAAGGAGCCTTGATTTCCTTGATGGCACTCCAAAGAAACCCCAAGAACACTGTTTGCAGGCTAGAGGGATCCTGAGGTCACTGTAACCACACGAAAGAGCTCCGTGGCCCAAAAATCAACTCGAGATGAGAGGATAGTCCCTGGCTTCGACTCCAGAGGAATACCACCTTACCACAAGCACCTCAAGAGGAGGCTTCTCTCAGCTCTAGGTATGTGAGAGGGACCCTGAGTTTGCGGCCTCAAGTGGAATGGACACCGCGATGCCCTGACGCGAAATAAGGCCGGATATCCCTGTAGTGACTTGAATACAGGCTCGTCTTGTATCTCCGAAGACGAAAGGATATCTGAATCCCCTGTAGAGACGTCAGAGAAAGATCTAGTTCCCCACCTCATCGCGACCGGAGGCCTCACATCCATTGAAAACTCCAGAGGTACGCGGAGATCAGTGCCTCCAAAGGAGACGATGCCTGACTCCTCGTGAAACTTGATAGGAGTCCCAGGATTCCTGTGGCACATGGAAAGGGACCCTTGGTCTCCCGCCTCAGCTGGAGAGGCGTCCCAATTGCCCTGCCAAGCCTCGAGGAGAATCCCGAGTTGTCCCTCGCAACTAGGCAGGAGTCCTTACGTCGCTGAACAAACACGTGTGTGGAAGGGCCATCCCAGTCGTAACTCGAGAATATACCCCAGGTTCCCGCCGCAACTGGAGAAAAACCATGAGACTTCCCCCTGGCCGCGAGATGAGGCTCGATTCCCCTGCACTGCGTGCAGAGCAATTCCGTGTTGCACATCACACATGAAAGGAGCCTTGATTTCCTTGATGGCACTCCAGAGAAACCCCAAGAACACTGTTTCAAGGCTAGAGGGATCCTGAGGTCACTGTAGCAACACGAAAGAGCTCCGTGGACCAAAAATCAACTCGAGATGAGAGGTTAGACCCTGGCTTCGACTCCAGAGGAATACCACCTTACCTCAAGCACCTCAAGAGGAGGCTTCTCTCAGCTCTAGGTATGTGAGAGGGACCCTGAGTTTGCGGCCTTAAGTGGAATGGACACCACGATGCCCTGAGTCGAAATAAGGCCGGATATCCTTGCAGTGACTTGAATGCAGGCTCGTCTTGCATCTCCCAAGATGAAAGGATGTCTGAATCCCCTGTGGACACCAGAGAGAAAGACCTAGTTCCCCACCTCATCGCGACCGCAGGCCTCACATCCTTTGAAAACTCCAGAGGTACGCGGAGATCAGTGCCTCCAAAGGGGACGATGCCTGACTCCTCGTGAAACTTGATAGGAGTCCCAGGATTCCTGTGGCACGTGGAAAGGGACCCTTGGTCTCCCGCCTCAGCTGGAGAGGCGTCCCAATTGCCCTGCCAAGCCTCGAGGAGAATCCCCAGTTGTCCCTCGCAACTAGGCAGGAGTCCTGACGTCCCTGAACAAACACGTGGCTGGAAGGTCCATCCCCGTCGTAACTCGAGAATATACCCCAGGTTCCCGCCGTAACTCGTGAAAAACCATGAGACTTCCCCCTCGCCGCGAGATGAGGCCCGATTCCCCTGCACTGCGTGCAGAGCAATTCAGTGTTGCACATCACACAAGAAAGGAGCATTGATTTCCTTGATGGCACTCCAGAGAAACCCCAAGAACACTGTTTCAAGGCTAGAGGGATCCTGAGGTCACTGTAGCCACACGAAAGAGCTCCGTGGCCCAAAAATCAACTCGAGATGAGAGGTTACTTCCTGGCTTCGACTCCAGAGGAATACCACCTTACCACAAGCATTTCAAGAGGAGGCTTCTCTCAGCTATAGGTATGTGAGAGGGACCCTGAGTTTGCGGCCTCAAGTGGAATGGACACTGCGATTCCCTGACGCGAAATAAGGCCGGAGATCCCTGCAGTGAATTGAATGCAGGCTCGTCTTGCATCTCCCAAGACGAAAGGATGTCTGAATCCCCTGTGGAGACCACAGAGAAAGACCTAGTTCCCCACCTCATCGCGACCGGAGGCCTCACATCCTTTGAAAACTTCAGAGGTACGCGGAGATCAGTGCCTCCAAAGGAGACGATGCCTGACTCCTCGTGAAACTTGATAGGAGTCCCAGGATTCCTGTGGCACATGGAAAGGGACACTTGGTCTCCCGCCTCAGAGGGAGAGGGGTCCCAATTGCCCTGCCAAGCCTCGAGGAAAATCCCGAGTTGTCCCTCGCAACTAGGCAGGAGTCCTGACGTCGCTGAACAAACACGTGGCTGGAAGGGCCATCCCCGTCCTAACTCGGGAATATACCCCAGGTTCCGGCCGCAACTCGAG
Source organism: Cervus elaphus (assembly GCF_910594005.1). Classification (NCBI taxonomy): domain Eukaryota; kingdom Metazoa; phylum Chordata; class Mammalia; order Artiodactyla; family Cervidae; genus Cervus; species Cervus elaphus. Next base: position 47,598,293 of record NC_057830.1, read on the forward strand.
AAAACCATGAGACTTCCCTCTCGCCGCGAGATGAGGCCTGATTCCCCTGCCCTGCGTGCAGACCAATTCCGTGTTGCACATCACACATGAAAGGAGCCTTGATTTCCTTGACGGCACTCCAGAGAAACCCCAAGAACACTGTTTCAAGGCTAGAGGGAAACTGAGGTCACTGTAGCAACACGAAAGAGCTCCGTGGACCAAGAATCAACTCGAGATGAGAGGGTAGTCCCTGGCTTCGACTCCACAGGAATACCACCTTACCACAAGCACCTCAAGAGGAGGCTTCTCCCAGCTCTAGGTATATGAGAGGGACCCTGATTTGCGGCCTCAAGTGGAATGGACACCGCTATGCCCTGACTCGAAATAAGGCCGGATATCCCTGCAGTGACTTGAATGCAGGCTCGTCTTGCATCTCCCAAGACGAAAGGATGTCTGAATCCCCTGTGGATACCACAGAAAAAGAAGTAGTTCCCCACCTCATCGCGACCGGAGGCCTCACATTCTTTGAAAACTCCAGAGGTACGCGGAGATCAGTGCCTCCAAAGGAAACGATGCCTGACTCCTCGTGAAAGTTGATAGGAGTCCCAGGATTCCTGTGGCACGGGGAAAGGGACTCTTGGTCTTCCGCCTCACATGGAGAGGCGTCCCAATTGCCCTGCCAAGCCTCGAGGAGAATCCCGAGTTGTCCCTCGCAACTAGGCAGGAGTCCTGACGTGGCTGAACAAACACGTGTGTGGAAGGGGCATCCTCGTAGTAACTCGAGAATATACCCCAGGTTCCCGCCGCAACTCGAGAAAAACCATGAGACTTCCCCCTCGCCGAAAAATGAGGCCCGATTCCCCTGCACTGCGTGCAGAGCAATTCCGTCTTGCACATCACACATGAAAGGAGCCTTGATTTCCTTGATGGCACTCCAGAGAAACCCCAAGAACACTGTTTCAATGCTAGAGGGATCCTGAGGTCACTGTAGCAACAAGAAAGAGCTCCGTGGACCAAAAATCAACTCGAGATGAGAGGTTATTCCCTGGCTTCGACTCCAGAGGAATACCACCTTACCACAAGCACCTCAAGAGGAGGCTTCTCTCAGCTCTAGATATGTGAGAGGGACCCTGAGTTTGCGGCCCCAAGTGGAATGGACACTGCGATGCCCTGACGCGAAATAAGGCCGGATATCCCTGCAGTGAATAGAATGCAGGCTCGTCTTGCATCTCCCAAATGAAAGGATGTCTGAATCCCCTGTGGAGACCACAGAGAAAGACCTAGTTACCCACCTCATGGCGACCGGAGGCCTCACATCCTTAGAAAACGTCAGAGGTATGCGGAGATCAGTGCCTCCAAAGGAGACGATGCCTGACTCCTCGTGAACGTGGTAGGAGTTCCAGGATTCCTGTGGCACATGGAAAGGGACCCTTGGTCTCCCGCCTCAGCTGGAGAGGCGGCCCAATTGCCCTGCCAAGCCTCGAGGAGAATCCCGAGTTGTCCCTCGCAACTAGGCAGGAGTCCTGACGTCGCTGAACAAACACGTGGGTGGAAGTGCCATCCCCGTCGTAACTCGAGAATATACCCCAGGTTCCCACCGCAACTTGAGAAAAACCATAAGACTTCCCCCTCGCCGCGAGATGAGGCCTGATTCCCCTGCACTGCATGCAGAGCAATTCCGTGTTGCACATCACACATGAAAGGAGCCTTGATTTCCCTGATGGCACTCCAGAGAAACCCCAAGATCACTGTTTCCAGGCTAGAGGTATCCTGAAGTCACTGTAGCAACACGAAAGAACTCCGTGGACCAAAAATCAACTCGAGATGAGAGGTTAGTCCCTGGCTTCGACTCCAGTGGAATACCACCTTACCACAAGCACCTCAAGTGGAGGCTTCTCTCAGCTCTAGGTATGTGAGAGGGACCCTGAGTTTGCAGCCTCAGGTCGAATGGACACCGCGATGCCCTGACTCGAAATAAGGCCGGATATCCCTGCAGTGACTTGAATGCAGGCTCGTCTTGCATCTCCCAAGACGAAAGGATGTCTGAATCCCCTGTGGAGACCACAGAGAAAGACCTAGTTCCCCACCTCATCGCGACCAGAGGCCTCACATCCTTTGAAAACTCCAGAGCTACGCGGAGAACAGTGCCTCCAAAGGAGACGATGCCTGACTCCTCCAGAAACTTGATAGGAGTCACAGGATTCCTGTGGACGTGGAAAGGGACCCTTGGTCTCCCGCCTCAGCTGGAGAGGAGTCCCAATTGCCCTGCCAAGCCTCGAGGAGAATCCCGAATTGTTCCTCGCAACTAGGCTAGAGTCCTGACGTCGCTGAACAAACACGTGGGTGGAATGGCCATCCTCGTCGTAACTCGAGAATATACCCCAGGTTCCCGCCGCTACTCGAGAAAAACCATGAGACTTCCCCCTCGCCACGAGATGAGGCCCGATTCCCCTGCACTGCGTGCAGAGCAATTCCGTGTTGCACATCACACATGAAAGGAGCCTTGATTTCCTTGATGGCACTCCAGAGAAACTCCAAGAACACTATTTCAAGGCTAGAGGGATCCTGAGGTCACTGTAACCACACGAAAGAGCTCCGTGGCCCAAAAATCAACTCGAGATGAGAGGATAGTCCCTGGCTTCGACTCCAGAGGAATACCACCTTACCACAAGCACCTCAAGAGGAGGCTTCTCTCAGCTCTAGGTATGTGAGAGGGACCCTGAGTTTGCGGCCTCAAGTGGAATGGACACCGCGATGCCCTGACGCGAAATAAGGCCGGATATCCCTGTAGTGACTTGAATACAGGCTCGTCTTGTATCTCCGAAGACGAAAGGATATCTGAATCCCCTGTAGAGACGTCAGAGAAAGATCTAGTTCCCCACCTCATCGCGACCGGAGGCCTCACATCCATTGAAAACTCCAGAGGTACGCGGAGATCAGTGCCTCCAAAGGAGACGATGCCTGACTCCTCGTGAAACTTGATAGGAGTCCCAGGATTCCTGTGGCACATGGAAAGGGACCCTTGGTCTCCCGCCTCAGCTGGAGAGGCGTCCCAATTGCCCTGCCAAGCCTCGAGGAGAATCCCGAGTTGTCCCTCGCAACTAGGCAGGAGTCCTTACGTCGCTGAACAAACACGTGTGTGGAAGGGCCATCCCAGTCGTAACTCGAGAATATACCCCAGGTTCCCGCCGCAACTGGAGAAAAACCATGAGACTTCCCCCTGGCCGCGAGATGAGGCTCGATTCCCCTGCACTGCGTGCAGAGCAATTCCGTGTTGCACATCACACATGAAAGGAGCCTTGATTTCCTTGATGGCACTCCAGAGAAACCCCAAGAACACTGTTTCAAGGCTAGAGGGATCCTGAGGTCACTGTAGCAACACGAAAGAGCTCCGTGGACCAAAAATCAACTCGAGATGAGAGGTTAGACCCTGGCTTCGACTCCAGAGGAATACCACCTTACCTCAAGCACCTCAAGAGGAGGCTTCTCTCAGCTCTAGGTATGTGAGAGGGACCCTGAGTTTGCGGCCTTAAGTGGAATGGACACCACGATGCCCTGAGTCGAAATAAGGCCGGATATCCTTGCAGTGACTTGAATGCAGGCTCGTCTTGCATCTCCCAAGATGAAAGGATGTCTGAATCCCCTGTGGACACCAGAGAGAAAGACCTAGTTCCCCACCTCATCGCGACCGCAGGCCTCACATCCTTTGAAAACTCCAGAGGTACGCGGAGATCAGTGCCTCCAAAGGGGACGATGCCTGACTCCTCGTGAAACTTGATAGGAGTCCCAGGATTCCTGTGGCACGTGGAAAGGGACCCTTGGTCTCCCGCCTCAGCTGGAGAGGCGTCCCAATTGCCCTGCCAAGCCTCGAGGAGAATCCCCAGTTGTCCCTCGCAACTAGGCAGGAGTCCTGACGTCCCTGAACAAACACGTGGCTGGAAGGTCCATCCCCGTCGTAACTCGAGAATATACCCCAGGTTCCCGCCGTAACTCGTGAAAAACCATGAGACTTCCCCCTCGCCGCGAGATGAGGCCCGATTCCCCTGCACTGCGTGCAGAGCAATTCAGTGTTGCACATCACACAAGAAAGGAGCATTGATTTCCTTGATGGCACTCCAGAGAAACCCCAAGAACACTGTTTCAAGGCTAGAGGGATCCTGAGGTCACTGTAGCCACACGAAAGAGCTCCGTGGCCCAAAAATCAACTCGAGATGAGAGGTTACTTCCTGGCTTCGACTCCAGAGGAATACCACCTTACCACAAGCATTTCAAGAGGAGGCTTCTCTCAGCTATAGGTATGTGAGAGGGACCCTGAGTTTGCGGCCTCAAGTGGAATGGACACTGCGATTCCCTGACGCGAAATAAGGCCGGAGATCCCTGCAGTGAATTGAATGCAGGCTCGTCTTGCATCTCCCAAGACGAAAGGATGTCTGAATCCCCTGTGGAGACCACAGAGAAAGACCTAGTTCCCCACCTCATCGCGACCGGAGGCCTCACATCCTTTGAAAACTTCAGAGGTACGCGGAGATCAGTGCCTCCAAAGGAGACGATGCCTGACTCCTCGTGAAACTTGATAGGAGTCCCAGGATTCCTGTGGCACATGGAAAGGGACACTTGGTCTCCCGCCTCAGAGGGAGAGGGGTCCCAATTGCCCTGCCAAGCCTCGAGGAAAATCCCGAGTTGTCCCTCGCAACTAGGCAGGAGTCCTGACGTCGCTGAACAAACACGTGGCTGGAAGGGCCATCCCCGTCCTAACTCGGGAATATACCCCAGGTTCCGGCCGCAACTCGAGAAAACCATGAGACTTCCCTCTCGCCGCGAGATGAGGCCTGATTCCCCTGCCCTGCGTGCAGACCAATTCCGTGTTGCACATCACACATGAAAGGAGCCTTGATTTCCTTGACGGCACTCCAGAGAAACCCCAAGAACACTGTTTCAAGGCTAGAGGGAAACTGAGGTCACTGTAGCAACACGAAAGAGCTCCGTGGACCAAGAATCAACTCGAGATGAGAGGGTAGTCCCTGGCTTCGACTCCACAGGAATACCACCTTACCACAAGCACCTCAAGAGGAGGCTTCTCCCAGCTCTAGGTATATGAGAGGGACCCTGATTTGCGGCCTCAAGTGGAATGGACACCGCTATGCCCTGACTCGAAATAAGGCCGGATATCCATGCAGTGACTTGAATGCAGGCTCGTCTTGCATCTCCCAAGACGAAAGGATGTCTGAATCCCCTGTGGATACCACAGAAAAAGAAGTAGTTCCCCACCTCATCGCGACCGGAGGCCTCACATTCTTTGAAAACTCCAGAGGTACGCGGAGATCAGTGCCTCCAAAGGAAACGATGCCTGACTCCTCGTGAAAGTTGATAGGAGTCCCAGGATTCCTGTGGCACAGGGAAAGGGACTCTTGGTCTTCCGCCTCACATGGAGAGGCGTCCCAATTGCCCTGCCAAGCCTCGAGGAGAATCCCGAGTTGTCCCTCGCAACTAGGCAGGAGTCCTGACGTGGCTGAACAAACACGTGTGTGGAAGGGGCATCCTCGTAGTAATTCGAGAATATACCCCAGGTTCCCGCCGCAACTCGAGAAAAACCATGAGACTTCCCCCTCGCCGAAAAATGAGGCCCGATTCCCCTGCACTGCGTGCAGAGCAATTCCGTCTTGCACATCACACATGAAAGGAGCCTTGATTTCCTTGATGGCACTCCAGAGAAACCCCAAGAACACTGTTTCAATGCTAGAGGGATCCTGAGGTCACTGTAGCAACAAGAAAGAGCTCCGTGGACCAAAAATCAACTCGAGATGAGAGGTTATTCCCTGGCTTCGACTCCAGAGGAATACCACCTTACCACAAGCACCTCAAGAGGAGGTTTCTCTCAGCTCTAGATATGTGAGAGGGACCCTGAGTTTGCGGCCCCAAGTGGAATGGACACTGCGATGCCCTGACGCGAAATAAGGCCGGATATCCCTGCAGTGAATAGAATGCAGGCTCGTCTTGCATCTCCCAAATGAAAGGATGTCTGAATCCCCTGTGGAGACCACAGAGAAAGACCTAGTTACCCACCTCATGGCGACCGGAGGCCTCACATCCTTAGAAAACGTCAGAGGTATGCGGAGATCAGTGCCTCCAAAGGAGACGATGCCTGACTCCTCGTGAACGTGGTAGGAGTTCCAGGATTCCTGTGGCACATGGAAAGGGACCCTTGGTCTCCCGCCTCAGCTGGAGAGGCGGCCCAATTGCCCTGCCAAGCCTCGAGGAGAATCCCGAGTTGTCCCTCGCAACTAGGCAGGAGTCCTGACGTCGCTGAACAAACACGTGGGTGGAAGTGCCATCCCCGTCGTAACTCGAGAATATACCCCAGGTTCCCACCGCAACTTGAGAAAAACCATAAGACTTCCCCCTCGCCGCGAGATGAGGCCTGATTCCCCTGCACTGCATGCAGAGCAATTCCGTGTTGCACATCACACATGAAAGGAGCCTTGATTTCCCTGATGGCACTCCAGAGAAACCCCAAGATCACTGTTTCCAGGCTAGAGGTATCCTGAAGTCACTGTAGCAACACGAAAGAACTCCGTGGACCAAAAATCAACTCGAGATGAGAGGTTAGTCCCTGGCTTCGACTCCAGTGGAATACCACCTTACCACAAGCACCTCAAGTGGAGGCTTCTCTCAGCTCTAGGTATGTGAGAGGGACCCTGAGTTTGCAGCCTCAGGTCGAATGGACACCGCGATGCCCTGACTCGAAATAAGGCCGGATATCCCTGCAGTGACTTGAATGCAGGCTCGTCTTGCATCTCCCAAGACGAAAGGATGTCTGAATCCCCTGTGGAGACCACAGAGAAAGACCTAGTTCCCCACCTCATCGCGACCAGAGGCCTCACATCCTTTGAAAACTCCAGAGCTACGCGGAGAACAGTGCCTCCAAAGGAGACGATGCCTGACTCCTCCAGAAACTTGATAGGAGTCACAGGATTCCTGTGGACGTGGAAAGGGACCCTTGGTCTCCCGCCTCAGCTGGAGAGGAGTCCCAATTGCCCTGCCAAGCCTCGAGGAGAATCCCGAATTGTTCCTCGCAACTAGGCTAGAGTCCTGACGTCGCTGAACAAACACGTGGGTGGAATGGCCATCCTCGTCGTAACTCGAGAATATACCCCAGGTTCCCGCCGCTACTCGAGAAAAACCATGAGACTTCCCCCTCGCCACGAGATGAGGCCCGATTCCCCTGCACTGCGTGCAGAGCAATTCCGTGTTGCACATCACACATGAAAGGAGCCTTGATTTCCTTGATGGCACTCCAGAGAAACTCCAAGAACACTATTTCAAGGCTAGAGGGATCCTGAGGTCACTGTAGCCACACGAAAGAGCTCCGTGGACCAAAAATCAACTCGAGATGAGGGGTTAGTCCCTGGCTTCGACTCCAGAGGAATACCACCTTACCACAAGCACCTCAAGAGGAGGCTTCTCTCAGCTCTAGGTATGTGAGAGGGACCCTGAGTTTGCAGCCTCAAGTGGAATGGACACCGCGATGCCCTGGCTCGAAATAAGGCCGGATATCCCTGCAGTGACTTGAATGCAGGCTCGTCTTGCATCTCCCAAGACGAAAGGATGTCTGAATCCCCTGTGGAGACCACAGAGAAAGACCTAGTTCCCCACCTCATCGCGACCGGAGGCCTCACATCCTGTGATAACTCCAGAGGTACGCAGAGATCCGTGCCTCCAAAGGAGACGATCCCTGACTCCTCGTGAAACTTGATAGGAGTCCCAGCACACCTGTGGCACGTGGAAAGGGACCCTTGGTCTCCCGCCTCAGCTGGAGAGGCATCCCAATTGCCCTGCCAAGCCTCGAGGAGAATTCCGAGTTGTCCCTCGCAACTAGGCAGGAGTCCTGACGTCACTGAACAAACACGTGTGTGGAAGGGCCATTCCCGTCGTAACTCGAGAATATACCCCAGGTTCCCGCCGCAACTCGAGAAAAACCATGAGATTTCCCCCTCGCCGCGAGATGAGGCCTGATTCCCCTGCACCTTGTGCAGAGCAATTCCGTCTTGCACATCACACATGAAAGGAGCCTTGATTTCCCTGATGGCACTCCAGAGAAACCCCAAGATCACTGTTTCAAGGCTAGAGGTATCCTGAAGTCACTGTGGCAACACGAAAGAACTCCGTGGACCAAAAATCAACTCGAGATGAGGGGTTAGTCCCTGGCTTCGACTCCAGAGGAATACCACCTTACCACAAGCACCTCAAGTGGAGGCTTCTCTCAGCTCTAGGTATGGGAGAGGGACCCTGAGTTTGCAGCCTCAGGTCAAATGGACACCGCGATGCCCTGACTCGAAATAAGCCCGGATATCCCTGCAGTGACTTGAATGCAGGCTCGTCTTGCATCTCCCAAGACGAAAGGATGTCTGAATCCCCTGTGGAGACCACAGAGAAAGACCTAGTTCCCCACCTCATCGCGACCGGAGGCCTCACATCCTTTGAAAACTCCAGAGCTACGCGGAGAACAGTGCCTCCAAAGGAGACGATGCCTGACTCCTCGTGAAACTTGATAGGAGTCCCAGGATTACTGTGGCATGTGGAAAGGGACCCTTGGTCTCCCGCATCACCCGGAGAGGCGTCCCAATTGTCCTGCCAAGCCTCGAGGATAATTCCGAAATGTCCCTTGCAACTAGGCAGGGGTCCTGCTGTCGCTGAACAAACATGTGTGTGGAAGGGCCATCCCTGTCGTAACTCGAGAATATACCCTAGGTTCCCGCCGCAACTCGAGAAAAACCATGAGACTACCCCCTCGCCGCGAGATGAGGCCTGATTCCCCTGCACTGCGTGCAGAGCAATTCCGTGTTGCACATCACACATGAAAGGAGCCTTGATTTCCTTGATGGTACTCCAGAGAAACCCCAAGAACACTGTTTCAAGTCTAGAGGGATCCTGAGGTCACTGTAGCAACACGAAAGAGCTCCGTGGACCAAAAATCAACTCGAGATGAGAGGTTAGTCCCTGTCTTCGACTCCAGGGGACTACCACCTTACCACAAGCACCTCAAGAGGAGGCTTCTCTCAGCTCTAGGTATGTGAGAGGGACCCTGAGTTTGCGGCCTCAAGTGGAATGGACACCCCGATGCCCTGAATCGAAATACAGCCGGATATCCCTGCACTGACTTGAATGCAGGCTCGTCTTGCATCTCCCAAGATGAAAGGTTGTCTGAATCCCCTGTGGAGACCACAGAGAAAGACCTAGTTCCCCACCTCATCGCGACCGGAGGCCTCACATCCTGTGATAACTCCAGAGGTACGCAGAGATGCGTGCCTCCAAAGGAGACGATCCCTGACATCTCGAGAAACTTGATAGGAGTCCCAGGACTCCTGTGGCACGTGCAAAGGGACCCTTGGTCTCCCGCCTCAGCTGGAGAGGCATCCCAATTGCCCTGCCAAGCCTCGAGGAGAATCCCGAGTTGTCCCTCGCAACTAGGCAGGAGTCCTGACGTCGCTGAACAAACACGTGTGTGGAAGGGCCATTCCCGTCGTAACTCGAGAATATACCCCAGGTTCCCGCCGCAACTCGAGAAAAACCATGAGACTTCCCCCTCGCCGCGAGATGAGGCCCGATTCCCCTGCCCTGCGTGCAGAGCAATTCCGTGTTGCACATCACACATGAAAGGAGCTTTGATTTCCTTGATGGCACTCCACAGAAATCCCCAGAACACTGTTTCCAGGCTAGAGGGATCCTGAAGTCACTGTAGCAACACGAAAGAACTCCGTGGACCAAAAATCAACTCGAGATGAGGGGTTAGTCCCTGGCTTCGACTCCAGAGGAATACCACCTTACCACAAGCACCTCAAGTGGAGGCTTCTTTCAGCTCTAGGTATGTGAGAGGTACCCTGAGTTTGCAGCCTCAGGTCGAATGGACACCGCGATGCCCTGACTCGAAATAAAGCCGGATATCCCTGCAGTGACTTGAATGCAGGCTCGCCTTGCATCTCCCAAGATGAAAGGATGTCTGAAACCCCTGTGGTGACCACAGAGAAAGACCTAGTTCCCCACCTCATGGCGACCGGAGGCCTCACATCCTTTGAAAACTCCAGAGGTACACGGAGATCAGTGCCTCCAAAGGAGACGATGCCTGACTCCTTGTGAAACTTTATAGGAGTCCCAGGATTCCTGTGGCACATGGAAAGGGACCCTTGGTCTCCCGTCTCAGCTGAAGAGGCGTCCCTATTGCCCTGCCAAGCCTCGAGGAGAATCCCGAGTTTTCCCTCGCAACAAGGCAGGAGTCCTGACGTCGCTGAAGAAACACGTGTGTGGAAGAGCCATCCCTGTCGTAACTCGAGAGTATACCCCAGGTTCCCGCCGCAACTCGAGAAAAACCATGAGACTTCCCCCCTGGCCGCGAGATGAGGCCCGATTTCCCTGCACTGCGTGCAGAGCAATTCCGTCTTGCACATCACACATGAAAGGAGCCTTGATTTCCTTGATGGCACTCAAGAGAAACCCCAAGAACACTGTTTCAAGGCTAGAGGGATCCTGAGGTCACTGTAGCAACACGAAAGAGCTCCATGGACCAAAAATCAACTCGAGATGAGAGGTTAGTCCCTGGCTTCAACTCCAGAGGAATACAACCTTACCTCAAGCACCTCAAGAGGAGGCTTCTCTCAGCTCTAGGTATGTGAGAGGGACCCTGAATTTGCGGCCTCAAATAGAATGGACACCGCGATGCCCTGACGCGAAATAAGGCCGGATATCCCTGCAGTGACTTGAATGCAGGCTCGTCTTGCATCTCCCAAGACGAAAGGATGTCTGAATCCCCTGTGGAGACCACAGAGAAAGAACTAGTTCACCACCTCATCGCGACCGGAGGCCTCACATCCTTTGAAAACTCCAGAGGTACGCGGAGATCAGTGCCTCCAAAGGAGACGATGCCTGATTCCTTGTGAAACTTTATAGGAGTCCCAGGATTCCTGTGGGACGGGGAAAGGGACCCTTGGTCTCCCGCCTCAGCTGGAGAGGCGTCCGAATTGCCCTGCCAAGCCTCGAGGAGAATCCCGAGATGTCCCTTGCAACTAGGCAGGAGTCCTGACGTCGCTGAACAAACACGTGGGTGGAAGGGCCATCCCCGTCGTAACTCGAGAATATATGCCAGGTTCCCGCCGCAACTCGAGAAAAACCATGAGACTTCCCCCTCGCCGAGAGATGAGGCCAGATTCCCCTGCACTGCGTGCAGAGCAATTCCGTGTTGCACATCACACATGAAAGGAGCCTTGATTTCCTTGATGGCACTCCAGAGAAAACCCAAGAACACTGTTTCAAGGCTAGAGGGATCCTGAGGTCACTGTAGCAACACGAAAGAGCTCCGTGGACCAAAAATCAACTCCAGATGAGAGGTTAGTCCCTGGCTTCGACTCCAGAGGAATACCACCTTACCACAAGCACCTCAAGAGGAGGCTTCTCTCAGCTCTAGGTATGTGAGAGGGAACCTGAGTTTGCGGCCTCAAGTGGAATGGACACCGCGACGCCCTGACTCGAAATAAGGCCGGATATCCCTGCAGTGACTTGAATGCAGGCTCGTCTTGCATCTCCCAAGACGAAAGGATATCTGAATCCCCTGTGGAGACCACAGAAAAAGACGTAGTTCCCCACCTCATCGCCACCGGAGGCCTCACATACTTTGAAAACTCCAGAGGTACGCGGAGATCAGTGCCTCCAAAGGAGACGATGCCTGACTCCTCGTGAAAATTGATAGGAGTCCCAGGATTCCTGTGGCACGTGGAAAGGGACCCTTGGTCTCCCGACTCAGCTGGAGAGGCGTCCCAATTGCCCTGCCAAGCCTCGAGGAGAATCCCGAGTTGTTCCTCGCAACTAGGCAGGAGTCCTGACGTCGCTGAACAAACACGTGGCTGGAAGGGCCATCCCCGTCATAACTCGAGAATATACCCCAGGGTCCCGCCGCAACTCGAGAAAAACCATGAGACTTCCCCCTCGCCGCGAGATGAGGCTCGATTCTCCTGCACTGCATGCAGAGCAATTCCGTGTTGCACATCAAACATGAAAGGAGCCTTGATTTCCTTGATGGCACTCAAGAGAAACCCCAAGAACACTGTTTCAAGGCTAGAGGGATCCTGAGGTCACAGTAGCAACACGAAAGAGCTCCGTGGACCAAAAATCAACTCGAGATGAGAGGTTAGTCCCTGGCTTCAACTCCAGAGGAATACAACCTTACCTCAAGCAACTCAAGAGAAGGCTTCTCTCAGCTCTAGGTATGTGAGAGAGACCCTGAGTTTGCGGCCTCAAATAGAATGGAAACCGCGATGCCCTGATGCGAAATAAGGCCGGATATCCCTGCAGTGACTTGAATGCAGGCTCGTCTTGCATTTCCCAAGACGAAAGGATGTCTGAATCCCCTGTGGAGACCACAGAGAAAGAACTAGTTCCCCACCTCATCGCGACAGGAGGCCTCACATCCTTTGAAAACTCCAGAGGTACACGGAGATCTGTGCCTCCAAAGGAGACGATGCCTGACTCCTCGTGAAACTTGATAGGAGTCCTAGGAATCCTGTGCACGTGGAAAGGGACGCTTGGTCTCCCGCCTCAGCTGGAGAGGCGTCCCAATTGCCCTGCCAAGCCTCGAGGAGAATCCCGAGTTGTCCCTCGCAACTAGGCAGGAGTTCTGACGTCGTTGAACAAACACATGGGTGGAAGGGCCATCCCCGTCGTAACTCGAGAATATACCCCAGGGTCCCGCCGCAACTCGAGAAAAACCATGAGACTTCCCCCCTCGCCGCGAGATGAGGCCCGATTCCCCTGCACTGCGTGCAGAGCAATTCGGTGTTGCACATCACACATGAAAGGAGCCTTGATTTCCTTGATGGCACTCCAAAGAAACCCCAAGAACACTGTTTGCAGGCTAGAGGGATCCTGAGGTCACTGTAACCACACGAAAGAGCTCCGTGGCCCAAAAATCAACTCGAGATGAGAGGATAGTCCCTGGCTTCGACTCCAGAGGAATACCACCTTACCACAAGCACCTCAAGAGGAGGCTTCTCTCAGCTCTAGGTATGTGAGAGGGACCCTGAGTTTGCGGCCTCAAGTGGAATGGACACCGCGATGCCCTGACGCGAAATAAGGCCGGATATCCCTGTAGTGACTCGAATACAGGCTCGTCTTGTATCTCCGAAGACGAAAGGATATCTGAATCCCCTGTGGAGACGTCAGAGAAAGATCTAGTTCCCCACCTCATCGCGACCGGAGGCCTCACATCCATTGAAAACTCCAGAGGTACGCGGAGATCAGTGCCTCCAAAGGAGACGATGCCTACTCCTCGTGAAACTTGATAGGAGTCCCAGGATTCCTGTGGCACATGGAAAGGGACCCTTGGTCTCCCGCCTCAGCTGGAGAGGCGTCCCAATTGCCCTGCCAAGCCTCGAGGAAAATCCCGAGTTGTCCCTCGCAACTAGGCAGGAGTCCTTACGTCGCTGAACAAACACGTGTGTGGAAGGGCCATCCCAGTCGTAACTCGAGAATATACCCCAGGTTCCCGCCGCAACTGGAGAAAAACCAGGAGACTTCCCCCTGGCCGCGAGATGAGGCTCGATTCCCCTGCACTGCGTGCAGAGCAATTCCGTGTTGCACATCACACATGAAAGGAGCCTTGATTTCCTTGATGGCACTCCAGAGAAACCCCAAGAACACTGTTTCAAGGCTAGAGGGATCCTGAGGTCACTGTAGCAACACGAAAGAGCTCCGTGGACCAAAAATCAACTCGAGATGAGAGGTTAGACCCTGGCTTCGACTCCAGAGGAATACCACCTTACCACAAGCACCTCAAGAGGAGGCTTCTCTCAGCTCTAGGTATGTGAGAGGGACCCTGAGTTTGCGGCCTTAAGTGGAATGGACACCACGATGCCCTGAGTCGAAATAAGGCCGGATATCCTTGCAGTGACTTGAATGCAGGCTCGTCTTGCATCTCCCAAGATGAAAGGATGTCTGAATCCCCTGTGGACACCAGAGAGAAAGACCTAGTTCCCCACCTCATCGCGACCGCAGGCCTCACATCCTTTGAAAACTCCAGAGGTACGCGGAGATCAGTGCCTCCAAAGGGGACGATGCCTGACTCCTCGTGAAACTTGATAGGAGTCCCAGGATTCCTGTGGCACGTGGAAAGGGACCCTTGGTCTCCCGCCTCAGCTGGAGAGGCGTCCCAATTGCCCTGCCAAGCCTCGAGGAGAATCCCGAGTTGTCCCTCGCAACTAGGCAGGAGTCCTGACGTCCCTGAACAAACACGTGGCTGGAAGGTCCATCCCCGTCGTAACTCGAGAATATACCCCAGCTTCCCGCCGTAACTCGTGAAAAACCATGAGACTTCCCCCTCGCCGCGAGATGAGGCCCGATTCCCCTGCACTGCGTGCAGAGTAATTCAGTGTTGCACATCACACAAGAAAGGAGCATTGATTTCCTTGATGGCACTCCAGAGAAACCCCAAAAACACTGTTTCAAGGCTAGAGGGATCCTGAGGTCACTGTAGCCACACGAAAGAGCTCCGTGGCCCAAAAATCAACTCGAGATGAGAGGTTACTTCCTGGCTTCGACTCCAGAGGAATACCACCTTACCACAAGCATTTCAAGAGGAGGCTTCTCTCAGCTATAGGTATGTGAGAGGGACCCTGAGTTTGCGGCCTCAAGTGGAATGGACACTGCGATTCCCTGACGCGAAATAAGGCCGGAGATCCCTGCAGTGAATTGAATGTAGGCTCGTCTTGCATCTCCCAAGACGAAAGGATGTCTGAATCCCCTGTGGAGACCACAGAGAAAGACCTAGTTCCCCACCTCATCGCGACCGGAGGCCTCACATCCTTTGAAAACTTCAGAGGTACGCGGAGATCAGTGCCTCCAAAGGAGACGATGCCTGACTCCTCGTGAAACTTGATAGGAGTCCCAGGATTCCTGTGGCACATGGAAAGGGACCCTTGGGCTCCCGCCTCAGAGGGAGAGGGGTCCCAATTGCCCTGCCAAGCCTCGAGGAGAATCCCGAGTTGTCCCGCGCAACTAGGCAGGAGTCCTGACGTCGCTGAACAAACACGTGGCTGGAAGGGCCATCCCCGTCCTAACTCGGGAATATACCCCAGGTTCCGGCCTCAACTCGAGAAAAACCATGAGACTTCCCTCTCGCCGCGAGATGAGGCCTGATTCCCCTGCCCTGCGTGCAGACCAATTCCGTGTTGCACATCACACATGAAAGGAGCCTTGATTTCCTTGACGGCACTCCAGAGAAACCCCAAGAACACTGTTTCAAGGCTAGAGGGAAACTGAGGTCACTGTAGCAACACGGAAGAGCTCCGTGGACCAAGAATCAACTCGAGATGAGAGGGTAGTCCCTGGCTTCGACTCCACAGGAATACCACCTTACCACAAGCACCTCAAGAGGAGGCTTCTCCCAGCTCTAGGTATATGAGAGGGACCCTGATTTGCGGCCTCAAGTGGAATGGACACCGCTATGCCCTGACTCGAAATAAGGCCGGATATCCTTGCAGTGACTTGAATGCAGGCTCGTCTTGCATCTCCCAAGACGAAAGGATGTCTGAATCCCCTGTGGATACCACAGAAAAAGAAGTAGTTCCCCACCTCATCGCGACCGGAGGCCTCACATTCTTTGAAAACTCCAGAGGTACGCGGAGATCAGTGCCTCCAAAGGAAACGATGCCTGACTCCTCGTGAAAGTTGATAGGAGTCCCAGGATTCCTGTGGCACGGGGAAAGGGACTCTTGGTCTTCCGCCTCACATGGAGAGGCGTCCCAATTGCCCTGCCAAGCCTCGTGGAGAATCACAAGTTGTCCCTCGCAACTAGGCAGGAGTCCTGACGTGGCTGAACAAACACGTGTGTGGAAGGGGCATCCTCGTAGTAACTCGAGAATATACCCCAGGTTCCCGCCGCAACTCGAGAAAAACCATGAGACTTCCCCCTCGCCGAAAAATGAGGCCCGATTCCCCTGCACTGCGTGCAGAGCAATTCCGTCTTGCACATCACACATGAAAGGAGCCTTGATTTCCTTGATGGCACTCCAGAGAAACCCCAAGAACACTGTTTCAATGCTAGAGGGATCCTGAGGTCACTGTAGCAACAAGAAAGAGCTCCGTGGACCAAAAATCAACTCGAGATGAGAGGTTATTCCCTGGCATCGACTCCAGAGGAATACCACCTTACCACAAGCACCTCAAGAGGAGGCTTCTCTCAGCTCTAGATATGTGAGAGGGACCCTGAGTTTGCGGCCCCAAGTGGAATGGACACTGCGATGCCCTGACGCGAAATAAGGCCGGATATCCCTGCAGTGAATAGAATGCAGGCTCGTCTTGCATCTCCCAAATGAAAGGATGTCTGAATCCCCTGTGGAGACCACAGAGAAAGACCTAGTTACCCACCTCATGGCGACCGGAGGCCTCACATCCTTTGAAAACGTCAGAGGTATGCGGAGATCAGTGCCTCCAAAGGAGACGATGCCTGACTCCTCGTGAAACGTGGTAGGAGTTCCAGGATTCCTGTGGCACATGGAAAGGGAACCTTGGTCTCCCGCCTCAGCTGGAGAGGCGGCCCAATTGCCCTGCCAAGCCTCGAGGAGAATCCCGAGTTGTCCCTCGCAACTAGGCAGGAGTCCTGACGTCGCTGAACAAAAACGTGTGTGGAAGTGCCATCCCCGTCCTAACTCGAGAATATACCCCAGGTTCCCACCGCAACTTGAGAAAAACCATAAGACTTCCCCCTCGCCGCGAGATGAGGCCTGATTCCCCTGCACTGCATGCAGAGCAATTCCGTATTGCACATCAAACATGGAAGGAGCCTTGATTTCCTTGATGGAACTCCAGAGAAACCCCAAAAACACTGTTTCAAGGCTAGAGGGATCCTGAGGTCACTGTAGCAACACAAAAGCGCTCCAAGGCCCAAAAATCAACTCGAGATGAGAGGTTAGTCCCTGGCTTCGACTCCAGAGGAATACCACCTTACCACAAGCACCTCAAGAGGAGGCTTCTCTCAGCTCTAGGTATGTGAGAGAGACCCTGAGTTTGCGGCCTCAAGTGGAATGGACACCGCGATGCCCTGACTCGAAATAAGGCCGGATATTCCTGCAGTGACTTGAATGCAGGCTCGTCTTGCATCTCCCAAGACGAAAGGATGTCTGAATCCCCTGTGGAGACCAAAGAGAAAGACCTAGTTCCCCACCTCATCGCGACCGGAGGCCTCACATCCTTTGAAATCACCAGAGGTACGCGGAGATCAGTGCCTCCAAAGGAGACGATGCCTGACTCCTCGTGAAACGTGGTAGGAGTTCCAGGATTCCTGTGGCACATGGAAAGGGACCCTTGGTCTCCCGCCTCAGCTGGAGAGGCGGCCCAATTTCCCTGCCAAGCCTCGAGGAGAATCCCGAGTTGTCCCTCGCAACTAGGCAGGAGTCCTGACGTCGCTGAACAAACACGTGGGTGGAAGTGCCATCCCCGTCGTAACTCGAGAATATACCCCAGGTTCCCACCGCAACTTGAGAAAAACCATAAGACTTCCCCCTCGCCGCGAGATGAGGCCTGATTCCCCTGCACTGCATGCAGAGCAATTCCGTGTTGCACATCAAACATGGAAGGAGCCTTGATTTCCTTGACGGCACTCCAGAGAAACCCCAAGAACACTGTTTCAAGGCTAGAGGGAAACTGAGGTCACTGTAGCAACACGAAAGAGCTCCGTGGACCAAGAATCAACTCGAGATGAGAGGGTAGTCCCTGGCTTCGACTCCACAGGAATACCACCTTACCACAAGCACCTCAAGAGGAGGCTTCTCCCAGCTCTAGGTATATGAGAGGGACCCTGATTTGCGGCCTCAAGTGGAATGGACACCGCTATGCCCTGACTCGAAATAAGGCCGGATATCCCTGCAGTGACTTGAATGCAGGCTCGTCTTGCATCTCCCAAGACGAAAGGATGTCTGAATCCCCTGTGGATACCACAGAAAAAGAAGTAGTTCCCCACCTCATCGCGACCGGAGGCCTCACATTCTTTGAAAACTCCAGAGGTACGCGGAGATCAGTGCCTCCAAAGGAAACGATGCCTGACTCCTCGTGAAAGTTGATAGGAGTCCCAGGATTCCTGTGGCACGGGGAAAGGGACTCTTGGTCTTCCGCCTCACATGGAGAGGCGTCCCAATTGCCCTGCCAAGCCTCGAGGAGAATCCCGAGTTGTCCCTCGCAACTAGGCAGGAGTCCTGACGTCGCTGAACAAACACGTGGGTGGAAGGGCCATCCCCGTCGTAACTCGAGAATATACCCCAGGTTCCCTCCGCAACTCGAGAAAAACCATGAGACTTCCCCCTGGCCGCGAGATGAGGCTCGATTCCCCTGCACTGCGTGCAGAGCAATTCCGTGTTGCACATCACACATGAAAGGAGCCTTGATTTCCTTGATGGCACTCCAGAGAAACCCCAAGAACACTGTTTCAAGGCTAGAGGGATCCTGAGGTCACTGTAGCAACACGAAAGAGCTCCATGGACCAAAAATCAACTCGAGATGAGAGGTTAGTCCCTGGCTTCGACTCCAGAGGAATACCACCATTCCACAAGCACCTCAAGAGGAGGCTTCTCTCAGCTCTAGGTATGTGAGAGGGACCCTGACTTTGCGGCCTCAAGTGGAATGGACACCGCGATTCCCTGACTCAAAATAAGGCCGGATATCCCAGCAGTGACTTGAATGCCAGCTCGTCTTGCATCTCCCAAGTTGAAAGGATGTTGAATCCCCTGTGGAGACCACAGAGAAAGACCTAGTTCCCCACCTCATCGCGACCGGAGGCCTCACATCCTTTGAAAACTCCAGAGGTACGCGGAGATCAGTGCCTCCAAAGGAGACGATGCCTGACTCCTCGTTAAACTTAATAGGAGTCCCAGGATTCCTGTGGCACGTGGAAAGGGAACCTTGGTATCCCTTCTCAGCTGGAGAGGCATCCCAATTGCCCTGCCAAGCCTCGAGGAGAATCCCGAATTGTCCCTCTCAACTAGGCAGGAGTCCTGAGGTCGCTGAACAAACACGTGGGTGGAAGGGCCATCCCCGTCGTAACTCGAGAATATACCCCAGGTTCCCACAGCAATTCGAGAAAAACCATGAGACTTCCCCCTCGCCGCAAAATGAGGCCCGATACCCTGCACTGCGTGCAGAGCAATTCCCTGTTGCACATCACACATGAAAGGAGCCTTGATTTCCTTGATGGCACTCCAGAGAAACCCCAAGAACACTGTTTCAAGGCTAGAGGGAAACTGAGGTCACTGTAGCAACACGAAAGAGCTCCGTGGACCAAGAATCAACTCGAGATGAGAGGTTATTCCCTGGCTTCGACTCCAGAGGAATACCACCCTACCACAAGCGCCTCAAGAGGAGGCTTCTCTCAGCTCTAGGTATATGAGAGGGACCCTGATTTTGCGCCTCAAGTGGAATGGACAACGCGATGCCCAGACTGGAAGTAAGGCCGGATATCCCTGCAGTGACTTGAATGCAGGCTCGTCTTGCATTTCCCAAGACGAAAGGATGTCTGAATCCCCTGTGGAGACCTCAGAGAAAGATCTAGTTCCCCACCTCATCGCGACCGGAGGCCTCACATCCTTTGAAAACTCCAGAGGTACGCGGAGATCAGTGCCTCCAAAGGAGACGATGCCTGACTCCTCGTGAAACTTGATAGGAGTCCCAGGATTCCTGTGGCATGTGGAAAGGGACCCTTGGTCTCCCTTCTCAGCTGGAGAGGCGTCCCAATTGCCCTGCCAAGCCTCGAGGGGAATCCCGAGTTGTCCCTCACAACTAGGCAGGAGTCCTGCCGTCGCCGAACAAACACGTGTGTGGAAGGGCCATCCCCGTCATAACTCGAGAATATACCCCAGGTTCCCGCCGCAACTCGAGAAAAACCATGAGACTTCCCCCTCGCCGCGAGATGAGGCCCGATTCCCCTGCACTGCGTGCAGAGCAATTCCGTCTTGCACATCACACATGAGAGGAGCCTTGATTTCCTTGATGGCACTCCAGAGAAACCCCAAGAACACTGTTTCAAGGCTCGAGGAATCCTGAGGTCACTGTAGCAACAAGAAAGAGCTCCGTGGACGAAAAATCAACTCGAGATGAGAGGTTAGTCCCTGGCTTCGACTCCAGAGGAATACCACCTTACCACAAGCGCCTCAAGAGGAGGCTTCTCTTAGCTCTAGGTATGTGAGAGGGACCCTGATTTTGCGCCTCAAGTGGAATGGACAACGCGATGCCCTGACTGGAAGTAAGGCCGGATATCCCTGCAGTGACTTGAATGCAGGCTCGTCTTGCATTTCCCAAGACGAAAGGTTGTCTGAATCCCCTGTGGAGACCTCAGAGAAAGATCTAGTTCCCCACCTCATCGCGACCGGAGGCCTCACATCCTTTGAAAACTCCAGAGGTACGCGGAGATCAGTGCCTCCAAAGGAGACGATGCCTGACTCCTCATGAAACTTGATACGAGTCCCAGGATTCCTGTGGCACGTGGAAAGGGACCCTTGGTCTCCCGCCTCAGCTGGAGAGGCGTCCCAATTGCCCTGCGAAGCCTCGAGGAGAATCCCGAGTTGTCCCTCGCAACTAGGCAGGAGTCCTGACGTCGCTGAACAAACACGTGGCTGGAAGGGCCATCCCCGTCGTAACTCGAGAATATACCCCAGGTTCCCGCCGCAACTCGAGAAAAACCATGAGACTTTCCCCTGGCCGCGAGATGAGGCTCGATTCCCCTGCACTGCGTGCAGAGCAATTCCGTGTTGCACATCACACATGAAAGGAGCCTTGATTTCCTTGATGGCACTCCAGAGAAACCCCAAGAACACTGTTTCAAGGCTAGAGGGATCCTGAGGGCACTGTAGCAACATGAAAGAGCTCCATGGACCAAAAATCAACTCGAGATGAAAGGTTAGTCCCTGGCTTCGACTCCAGAGGAATACCACCTTTCCACAAGCACCTCAAGAGGAGGCTTCTCTCAGCTCTAGGTATGTGAGAGGGACCCTGAGTTTGCGGCCTCCAGTGGAATGCGCACTGCGATGCCCTGACTCGAAATAAGGCCGGATATCCCTACAGTGACTTGAATACAGGCTCGTCTTGCATCTCCCAAGATGAAAGGATGTCTGAATCCCCTGTGGAGACCGCAGAGAAAGTCGTAGTTCCACACTTCATAGCGACCGGAGGACTCACATCCTTTGAAAACTCCAGATGAACGTGGAGATCAGTGCCTCCAAAGGAGACGATGCCTGACTCCTCGTGAAACTTGATAGGAGTCCCAGGATTCCTGTGGCACGTGGAAAGGGACCCTTGGTCTCCCGCCTCAGCTGGAGAGGCGTCCCAATTGCCCTGCCAAGCCTCGAGGAGCATCCCGAGTTGTCCCTCGCAACTAGGCAGGAGTCCTGACGTCGCTGAACAAACACGTGGTTGGAAGGGCCATCCCCGTCGTAACTCGAGAATATACCCCAGGTTCCCGCCGCAACTCGCGAAAAACCATGAGACTTCCCCTCGCCGTGAGATGAGGCCCGATTCCCCGGGACTGCATGCAGAGCAATTCCATGTTGCACATCACACATGAAAGGAGCCTTGATTTCCTTGATGGTAGTCCAGAGAAACCCCAAGAGCACTGTTTCAAGGCTAGAGGGATCCTGAGGTCACTGTAGCAACACGAAAGAGCTCCCTGGACTAAAAATCAACTCGAGATGAGAGGTTAGTCCCTGACTTCGACTCCAGAGGAATACCACATTACCACAAGCAACTCAAGAGGAGGCTTCTCTCAGCTCTAGGTATGTGAGAGGGACCCTGAGTTAGCGGCCTCAAGTGGAATGGACACCGCGATGCCCTGACTCGAAATCAGGCCGGATATCCCTGCAGTGACTTGAATGCAGGCTCGTCTTACATCTCCCAAGACGAAAGGATGTCTGAATCCCCTGTGGAGACCACAGAGAAAGACCTAGTTCCCCACGTCATCGCGACCGGAGGCCTCACATCCTTTGAATACTCCAGAGGTACGCGGAGATCAGTGCCTCCAAAGGAGACGATGCCTGACTTCTCGTGAAACTTGATAGGAGTCCCAGGATTCCTGTGGCACGTGGAAAGGGACCCTTGGTCTCCAGCCTCAGCTGGAGAGGCGTCCCAATTGCCCTGCCAAGCCTCGAGGAGAATCCCGAGTTGTCCCTCGCAATTAGGCAGGAGTCCTGACGTCACTGAAGAAACATGTGTGTGGAAGGGCCATCCCCGTCATAACTCGAGAATATACCCCAGGTTCCCCTCGCAACTCGAGAAAACCGTGAGACTTCCCCTCGCCGCGAGATGAGGCCCGATTCCCAGGCACTGCGTGCAGAGCAATTCCGTGTTGCACATCACACATTAAAGGAGCCTTGATTTCTTTGATGGCACTCCAGAGAAACCCCAAGAGCACTGTTTCAAGGCTAGAGGGATCCTGAGGTCACTGTAGCAACACGAAAGAGCTCCGTGGACCAAGAATCAACTCGAGATGAGAAGTTATTCCCTGGCTTCGACTCCAGAGAAATACCACCTTACCACAAGCACCTCAAGAGGAGGCTTCTCTCAGCTCTAGGTATGCGAGAGGGACCCTGAGTATGCGGCCTCAAGTGGAATGGACACCGCGATGCCCTGACTCGAAATAAGGCCGGATATGCCTGCAGTGACTTGAATGCAGGCTCGTCTTGCATCTCCCAAGACGAAAGGATGTCTGAATCCCCTGTGGAGACCACAGAGAAAGACCTAGTTCCCCACATCATCGCGACCGGAAGCCTCACATCCTTTGAAAACTCCAGAGGTACGCGGAGATCAGTGCCTCCAAAGGAGACGATGCCTGACTCCTCGTGAAACTTGATAGGAGTCCCAGGATTCCTGTGGCACGTGGAAAGGGACCCTTGGTCTCCCGCCTCAGCTGGAGAGGCGTTCCAATTGCCCTGCCAAGCCTCGAGGAGAATCCCAAGTTGTCCCTCGGAACTCGGCAGGAGTCCTGACGTGGCTAAACAATCATGTGGGTGGAAGGGCCATCCCCGTCGTAACTCGAGAATATACCCCTGGTTCCCGCCGCAACTCGAGAAAAACCATGAGACTTCCCCCTCGCCCCGAAATGAGGCCCGATTCCCCTGCACTGCGTGCAGAGCAATTCCGTGTTGCACATCACACATGAAAGGAGCCTTGATTTCCTTGATGGCACTCCAGAGAAACCCCAAGAACACTGTTTCCAGGCTAGAGGGTTCCTGAGGTCACTGTAGAAACGCGAAAGAGCTCCGTGGACCAAATATCAACTCGAGATGAGAGGTTATTCCCTGGCTTCAACTCCAGAGGAACACCCCCTTACCACAAGCACCTCAAGAGGAGGCTTCTCTCAGCTCTAGGTATGTGAGAGGGACCCTGAGTTTGCGGCCTCAAGTGGAATGGACACCGCGATGCCCTGACTCGAAATAAGGCCGGATATCCCTGCAGTGACTTGAATGCAGGCTCGTCTTGCATCTCCCAAGACGAAAGGTTGTCTGAATCCCCTGTGGAGACCAAAGAGAAAGATCTAGTTCCCCACTTCATCGCGATCAGAGGCCTCACATCCTTTGAAAACTCCAGAGGTACGCGGAGATCAGTGCCTCCAAAGGAGACGATGCCTGACTCCTCGTGAAACTTGATAGGAGTCCCAGGATTCCTGTGGCACGTGGAAAGGGACCCTTGGTCTCCCGCCTCAGCTGGAGAGGCGTCCCAATTGCCCTGCCAAGCCTCGAGGAGAATCCCGAGTTGTCCCTCGCAACTAGGCAGGAGTCCTGACGTCGCTGAAGAAACACGTGTGTGGAAGGGCCATCCCCGTCGTAACTCGAGAATATATCCCAGGTTCCCCCCGCAACTCGAGAAAAACGTGAGACTTCCCCTCGCCGCGAGATGAGGCCCGATTCCCCGGCACTGCGTGCAGAGCAATTCCGTGTTGCACATCACACATGAAAGGAGCCTTGATTTCCTTGATGGCACTCCAGAGAAACCCCAAGAGCACTGTGTCAAGGCTAGAGGGATCCTGAGGTCACTGTAGCAACACGAAAGAGCTCCGTGGACCAAGAATCAACTCGAGATGAGAAGTTATTCCCTGGCTTCGACTCCAGAGGAATACCACCTTACCACAAGCACCTCAAGAGGAGGCTTCTCTCAGCTCTAGGTATGTGAGAGGGACCCTGAGTATGCGGCCTCAAGTGGAATGGACACCGCGATGCCCTGACTCGAAATAAGGTCGGATATCCCTGCAGTGACTTGAATGCAGGCTCGTCTTGCATCTCCCAAGACGAAAGGATGTCTGAATCCCCTGTGGAGAGCACAGAAAAAGACCTGGTTCCCCACATCATCGCGACCGGACGCCTCACATCCTTTGAAAACTCCAGAGGTACGCGGAGATCAGTGCCTGCAAAGGATACGATGCCTGACTCCTCGTGAAACTTGATAGGAGTCCCAGGATTCCTGTGGCACGTGGAAAGGGACCCTTGGTCTCCAGCCTCAGCTGGAGAGGCGTCCCAATTGCCCTGCCAAGCCTCGAGGAGAATCCCGAGTTGTCCCTCACAACTAGGCAGGAGTCCTGATGTTGCTGAAGAAACACGTGGGTGGAAGGGCCATCCCCGTCGTAACTCGAGAATATACCCCAGGTTCCCGCCGCAACTCGAGAAAAACCATGAGAATTCCCCCTCGCCGCGAGATGAGGCCCAATTCCCCGGCACTGCGTGCAGAGCAATTCCGTGTTGCACATCACACATGAAAGGAGCCTTGATTTCTTTGATGGCACTCCAGAGAAACCCCAAGAACACTGTTTGCAGGCTAGAGGGTTCCTGAGGTCACTGTAGCAACACGAAAGAGCTCCGTGGACCAAATATTAACTCGAGATGAGAGGTTATTCCCTGGCTTCGACTCCAGAGGAATACCCCCTTACCACAAGCACCTCAAGAGGAGGCTTCTCTCAGCTCTAGGTATGTGAGAGGGACCCTGAGTTTGCGGCCTCAAGTGGAATGGACACCGCGATGCCGTGACTCGAAATAAGGCCGGATATCCCTGCAGTGAGTTGAATGTAGGCTCGTCTTGCATCTCCCAAGACGAAAGGATGTCTGAATCCCCTGTGGAGACCACAGAGAAAGACCTAGTTCCCCACCTCATCGGGACCAGAGGCCTCACATCCTTTGAAAACTCCAGAGGTACGCGGAGATCAGTGCCTCCAAAGGAGACGATGCCTGACTCCTCATGAAACTTGATAGGAGTCCCAGGATTCCTGTGGCACGTGGAAAGGGACACTTGTTCTCCCGCCTCAGCTGGAAAGGCGTCGCAATTGCCCTGCCAAACTTCGAGGAGAATCCCGAGTTGTCCCTCGCAACTAGGCAGGAGTCCTCACGTCGCTGAACAAACACGTGGGTGGAAGGGCCCTCCCCGTCGTAACTCGAGAATATAACCCAGGTTCCCGCCGCAACTCCAGAAAAACCATGAGACTTCCCCCTCGCCCCAAGATGAGGCCCGATTCCCCTGCACTGCGTGCAGAGCAATTATGTGTTGCACATCACACATGAAAGGAGCCTTGATTTCATTGATGGCACTCCAGAGAATCCCCAAGAACAATGTTTCAAGGCTCGAGGGATCCTGAGGTCACTGTAGCAACACGAAAGAGCTCCGTGGACCAAAAATCAACTCGAGATGAGAGGTTAGTCCCTGGCTTCGACTCCAGAGGAAAACCACCTTACCACAAGTACCTCAAGAGGAGGCTTCTCTCAGCTCTACGTATGTGAGAGGGACCCTGATTTTGCGGCCTCAAGTGGAATGGACACCGTGATGCCCTGACTCGAAATAAGGCCGGATATCCCTGCAGTGACTTGAATGCAGGCTCGTCTTGCCTCTCCCAAATAGAAACGATGTCTGAATCCCCTGTGGAGACCAGAGAGAAAGATCTAGTTCCCGACCTCATCGCGACCTGAGGCCTCACATCCTTTGAAAACTCCAGAGGTACGCGGAGATCAGTGCCTCCAAACGAAACGATGCCTGACTCCTCGTGAAACTTGCTAGGAGTCCCAGGATTCCTGTGGCACGTGGAAAGGGACCCTTGGTCTCCCGCCTCAGCTGGAGAGGCCTCCCAATTGCCCTGCCAAGCCTCAAGGAGAATCCCGAGTTGTCCCTCGCAACTAGGCAAAAGTCCTGACGTGGCTGAACAAAAACGTGTGTTGAAGGGCCATCCCCGTCGTAACTCGAGAATATACCCCAGGTTCCCGCCACAACTCGAGAAAAACCATGAGACTTCCCGCTCGCCTAGAGATGAGACCCGATTCCCGTGCACTGCGTGCAGAGCAATTCCGTGTTGCACATCACACATGAAAGAAGCCTTGATTTCCTTGATGGCACTCCAGAGAAACCCCAAGAACACTGTTGCAAGGCTAGAGGGATCCTGAGGTCACTGTAGCAACACGAAAGCGCTCCGTGGACCAAAAATCAACTCGAGATGAGAGGTTAGTCCCTGGATTCGACTCCAAAGGAATTCCACCTTACCACAAGTACCTCAAGAGAAAGCTTCTCTCAGCTCTAGGTATGTGATAGGGACCCTGATTTTGCGGCCTCAAGTGGAATGAACACCGCGATGCCCTGACTCGAAATAAGGCCAGATATCCCTGCAGTGACTTGAATGCAGGCTCGTCTTGCATCTCCCAAGTCGAAAGGATGTCTGAATCCCCTGTGGAGACCACAGAGAAAGACCTAGTTCCCCACCTCATCGCGACCGGAGGCCTCACATCCTTTGAAAACTCCAGAGGTACGCGGAGATCAGTGCCTCCAAAGGAGACGATTCCTGACTCCTCGTGAAACTTGCTAGGAGTCCCAGGATTCCTGTGGCACGTGGAAAGGGACCCTTGGTCTCCCGCCTCAGCTGGAGAGGCGTCCCAATTGCCTTGCCAAGCCTCGAGGAGAATCCCGAGTTGTCCCTCGCAACTAGGCAGGAGTCCTGACGTGGCTGAACAAACACGTGGGTGGAAGGAACATCCCCGTCATAACTCGAGAATATACACCAGGTTCCCGCCTCAACTCGAGAAAAACCATGAGACTTCTTGCTCGCCGCGAAATGAGGCCCGATTGCCCTGCACTGCGAGCAGAGCAATTCCGTGATGCACATCACACATGAAAGGAGCCTTGATTTCATTGATGGCACTCCAGAGAATCCCCAAGAACAATGTTTCAAGGCTCGAGGGATCCTGAGGTCACTGTAGCAACACGAAAGAGCTCCATGGACCAAAAATCAACTCTAGATGAGAGGTTAGTCCCTGGCTTCGACTCCAGAGTAATACCACCTTACCACAAGCACCTCAAGAGGAGGCTTCTCTCAGCTCTAGGTATGTGAGAGGGACCCTCAGTTTGCAGCCTCACGTGGAATGGACACCGCGATGTCCTAACTCGAATTAAGGCCGCATATCCCTGCAGTGACTTGAATGCAGGCTCGTCTTGCATCTCCCAAGATGAAAGGATGTCTGAATCCCCTGTGGAGACCACAGAGAAAGACCTAGTTCCCCACATCATCGCGACCGGAAGCCTCACATCCTTTGAAAACTCCAGAGGTACGCGGAGATCAGTGCCTCCAAAGGAGACGATGCCTGACTCCTCGTGAAACTTGATAGGAGTCCCAGGATTCCTGTGGCACGTGGAAAGGGACCCTTGGTCTCCAGCCTCAGCTGGAGAGGCATCCCAATTGCCCTGCCAAGCCTCGAGGAGAATCCTGAGTTGTCCCTCGCAACTAGGCAGGAGTCCTGATGTTGCTGAACAAACACGTGGGTGGAAGGGCCATCCCCGTCGTAACTCGAGAATATACCCCAGGTTCCCGCCGCAACTCGAGAAAAACCATGAGAATTCCCCCTCGCCGCGAGATGAGGCCCAATTCCCCGGCACTGCGTGCAGAGCAATTCCGTGTTGCACATCACACATGAAAGGAGCCTTGATTTCTTTGATGGCACTCCAGAGAAACCCCAAGAACACTGTTTGCAGGCTAGAGGGTTCCTGAGGTCACTGTAGCAACACGAAAGAGCTCCGTGGACCAAATATTAACTCGAGATGAGAGGTTATTCCCTGGCTTCGACTCCAGAGGAATACCCCCTTACCACAAGCACCTCAAGAGGAGGCTTCTCTCAGCTCTAGGTATGTGAGAGGGACCCTGAGTTTGCGGCCTCAAGTGGAATGGACACCGCGATGCCGTGACTCGAAATAAGGCCGGATATCCCTGCAGTGAGTTGAATGTAGGCTCGTCTTGCATCTCCCAAGACGAAAGGATGTCTGAATCCCCTGTGGAGACCACAGAGAAAGACCTAGTTCCCCACCTCATCGGGACCAGAGGCCTCACATCCTTTGAAAACTCCAGAGGTACGCGGAGATCAGTGCCTCCAAAGGAGACGATGCCTGACTCCTCATGAAACTTGATAGGAGTCCCAGGATTCCTGTGGCACGTGGAAAGGGACACTTGTTCTCCCGCCTCAGCTGGAGAGGCGTCGCAATTGCCCTGCCAAACTTCGAGGAGAATCCCGAGTTGTCCCTCGCAACTAGGCAGGAGTCCTCACGTCGCTGAACAAACACGTGGGTGGAAGGGCCCTCCCCGTCGTAACTCGAGAATATAACCCAGGTTCCCGCCGCAACTCCAGAAAAACCATGAGACTTCCCCCTCGCCCCAAGATGAGGCCCGATTCCCCTGCACTGCGTGCAGAGCAATTATGTGTTGCACATCACACATGAAAGGAGCCTTGATTTCATTGATGGCACTCCAGAGAATCCCCAAGAACAATGTTTCAAGGCTCGAGGGATCCTGAGGTCACTGTAGCAACACGAAAGAGCTCCGTGGACCAAAAATCAACTCGAGATGAGAGGTTAGTCCCTGGCTTCGACTCCAGAGGAAAACCACCTTACCACAAGTACCTCAAGAGGAGGCTTCTCTCAGCTCTACGTATGTGAGAGGGACCCTGATTTTGCGGCCTCAAGTGGAATGGACACCGTGATGCCCTGACTCGAAATAAGGCCGGATATCCCTGCAGTGACTTGAATGCAGGCTCGTCTTGCCTCTCCCAAATAGAAACGATGTCTGAATCCCCTGTGGAGACCAGAGAGAAAGATCTAGTTCCCGACCTCATCGCGACCTGAGGCCTCACATCCTTTGAAAACTCCAGAGGTACGCGGAGATCAGTGCCTCCAAACGAAACGATGCCTGACTCCTCGTGAAACTTGCTAGGAGTCCCAGGATTCCTGTGGCACGTGGAAAGGGACCCTTGGTCTCCCGCCTCAGCTGGAGAGGCCTCCCAATTGCCCTGCCAAGCCTCAAGGAGAATCCCGAGTTGTCCCTCGCAACTAGGCAAAAGTCCTGACGTGGCTGAAGAAACACGTGTGTGGAAGGGCCATCCCCGTCGTAACTCGAGAATATACCCCAGGTTCCCGCCACAACTCGAGAAAAACCATGAGACTTCCCGCTCGCCTAGAGATGAGACCCGATTCCCGTGCACTGCGTGCAGAGCAATTCCGTGTTGCACATCACACATGAAAGGAGCCTTGATTTCCTTGATGGCACTCCAGAGAAACCCCAAGAACACTGTTGCAAGGCTAGAGGGATCCTGAGGTCACTGTAGCAACACGAAAGCGCTCCGTGGACCAAAAATCAACTCGAGATGAGAGGTTAGTCCCTGGATTCGACTCCAAAGGAATTCCACCTTACCACAAGTACCTCAAGAGAAAGCTTCTCTCAGCTCTAGGTATGTGATAGGGACCCTGATTTTGCGGCCTCAAGTGGAATGAACACCGCGATGCCCTGACTCGAAATAAGGACAGATATCCCTGCAGTGACTTGAATGCAGGCTCGTCTTGCATCTCCCAAGTCGAAAGGATGTCTGAATCCCCTGTGGAGACCACAGAGAAAGACCTAGTTCCCCACCTCATCGCGACCGGAGGCCTCACATCCTTTGAAAACTCCAGAGGTACGCGGAGATCAGTGCCTCCAAAGGAGACGATGCCTGACTCCTCGTGAAACTTGCTAGGAGTCCCAGGATTCCTGTGGCACGTGGAAAGGGACCCTTGGTCTCCCGCCTCAGCTGGAGAGGCGTCCCAATTGCCTTGCCAAGCCTCGAGGAGAATCCCGAGTTGTCCCTCGCAACTAGGCAGGAGTCCTGACGTGGCTGAACAAACACGTGGGTGGAAGGGACATCCCCGTCATAACTCGAGAATATATACCAGGTTCCCGCCTCAACTCGAGAAAAACCATGAGACTTCTTGCTCGCCGAGAAATGAGGCATGATTGCCCTGCACTGCGAGCAGAGCAATTCCGTGATGCACATCACACATGAAAGGAGCCTTGATTTCATTGATGGCACTCCAGAGAATCCCCAAGAACAATGTTTCAAGGCTCGAGGGATCCTGAGGTCACTGTAGCAACACGAAAGAGCTCCATGGACCAAAAATCAACTCTAGATGAGAGGTTAGTCCCTGGCTTCGACTCCAGAGTAATACCACCTTACCACAAGCACCTCAAGAGGAGGCTTCTCTCAGCTCTAGGTATGTGAGAGGGACCCTCAGTTTGCAGCCTCACGTGGAATGGACACCGCGATGTCCTAACTCGAATTAAGGCCGCATATCCCTGCAGTGACTTGAATGCAGGCTCGTCTTGCATCTCCCAAGATGAAAGGATGTCTGAATCCCCTGTGGAGACCACAGAGAAAGACCTAGTTCCCCACATCATCGCGACCGGAAGCCTCACATCCTTTGAAAACTCCAGAGGTACGCGGAGATCAGTGCCTCCAAAGGAGACGATGCCTGACTCCTCGTGAAACTTGATAGGAGTCCCAGGATTCCTGTGGCACGTGGAAAGGGACCCTTGGTCTCCAGCCTCAGCTGGAGAGGCGTCCCAATTGCCCTGCCAAGCCTCGAGGAGAATCCTGAGTTGTCCCTCGCAACTAGGCAGGAGTCCTGATGTTGCTGAACAAACACGTGGGTGGAAGGGCCATCCCCGTCGTAACTCGAGAATATACCCCAGGTTCTCGCCGCAACTCGAGAAAAACCATGAGAATTCCCCCTCGCCGCGAGATGAGGCCCGATTCCCCGGCACTGCGTGCAGAGCAATTCCGTGTTGCACATCACACATGAAAGGAGCCTTGATTTCCTTAATGGCACTCCAGAGAAACCCCAAGAACACTGTTTCCAGGCTAGAGGGTTCCTGAGGTCACTGTAGCAACGCGAAAGAGCTCCGTGGACCAAATATCAACGCGAGATGAGAGGTTATTCCCTGGCTTCGACTCCAGAGGAATACCCCCTTACCACAAGCACCTCAAGAGGAGGCTTCTCTCAGCTCTAGGTATGTGAGAGGGACCCTGAGTTTGCGGCCTCAAGTGGAATGGACACCCCGATGCCCTGACTCGAAATAAGGCCGGATATCCCTGCAGTGACTTGAATGCAGGCTCGTCTTGCATCTCCCAAGACGAAAGGATGTCTGAATCCCCTGTGGAGACCACAGAGAAAGACCTAGTTCCCCACCTCATCGCGACCGGAGGCCTGAGATCCTTTGAAAACTCCAAGGGTACGCGGAGATCAGTGCCACCAAAGGAGACGATGCCTGACTCCTCGTAAAACTTGATAGGAGTCCCAGGATTCTTGTGGCACGTGGAAAGGGACCCTTGGTCTCCCGCCTCAGCTGGAGAGGCGTCCGAATTGCCCTGCCAAGCCTCGAGGAGAATCCCGAGATGTCCCTTGCAACTAGGCAGGAGTCCTGACGTCGCTGAACAAACACGT
This sequence comes from Cervus elaphus, assembly GCF_910594005.1. NCBI lineage: Eukaryota > Metazoa > Chordata > Mammalia > Artiodactyla > Cervidae > Cervus > Cervus elaphus. The sequence goes on from NC_057830.1 coordinate 47,630,048, forward strand.
GGGTGGAAGGGCCATCCCCGTCGTAACTCGAGAATATACCCCAGGTTCCCGCCGCAACTCGAGAAAAACCATGAGACTTCCCCCTCGCCGAGAGATGAGGCCAGATTCCCCTGCACTGCGTGCAGAGCAATTCCGTGTTGCACATCACACATGAAAGGAGCCTTGATTTCCTTGATGGCACTCCAGAGAAACCCCAAGAACACTGTTTCAAGGCTAGAGGGATCCTGAGGTCACTGTAGCAACACGAAAGAGCTCCGTGGACCAAAAATCAACTCGAGATGAGAGGTTAGTCCCTGGCTTTGACTCCAGAAGAATACCACCTAACCACAAGCACCTCAAGAGGAGGCTTCTATCAGCTCTAGTTATGTGAGAGGGACCCTGAGTTTGCGGCCTCAAGTGGAATGGACACCGCGATGCCCTGACTCGAAATAAGGCCGGATATCCCTGCAGTGACTTGAATGCAGGCTCGTTTGCATCTCCCAAGATGAAAGGATGTCTGAAACCCCTGTGGTGACCACAGAGAAAGACCTAGTTCCCCACCTCATGGCGACCGGAGGCCTCACATCCTTTGAAAACTCCAGAGGTACGCGGAGATCAGTGCCTCCAAAGGAGACGATGCCTGACTCCTTGTGAAACTTTATAGGAGTCCCAGGATTCCTGTGGCACATGGAAAGGGACCCTTGGTCTCCCGTCTCAGCTGAAGAGGCATCCCAATTGCCCTGCCAAGCCTCGAGGAGAATCCCGAGTTTTCCCTCGCAACTAGGCATGAGTCCTGACGTCGCTGAAGAAACACGTGTGTGGAAGAGCCATCCCCGTCGTAACTCGAGAGTATACCCCAGGTTCCCGCCGCAACTCGAGAAAAACCATGAGACTTCCCCCCTGGCCGCGAGACGAGGCCCGATTCCCCTGCACTGCGTGCAGAGCAATTCCGTCTTGCACATCACACATGAAAGGAGCCTTGATTTCCTTGATGGCACTCAAGAGAAACCCCAAGAACACTGTTTCAAGGCTAGAGGGATCTTGAGGTCACTGTAGCAACACGAAAGAGCTCCATGGACCAAAAATCAACTCGAGATGAGAGGTTAGTCCCTGGCTTCAACTCCAGAGGAATACAACCTTACCTCAAGCACCTCAAGAGGAGGCTTCTCTCAGCTCTAGGTATGTGAGAGGGACCCTGAGTTTGCGGCCTCAAGTGGAATGGACACCGCGATGCCCTGACGCGAAATAAGGCCGGATATCCCTGCAGTGACTTGAATGCAGGCTCGTCTTGCATCTCCCAAGACGAAAGGATGTCTGAATCCCCTGTGGAGACCACAGAGAAAGAACTAGTTCACCACCTCATCGCGACCGGAGGCCTCACATCCTTTGAAAACTCCAGAGGTACGCGGAGATCAGTGCCTCCAAAGGAGACGATGCCTGACTCCTTGTGAAACTTTATAGGAGTCCCAGGATTCCTGTGGGACGGGGAAAGGGACCCTTGGTCTCCCGCCTCAGCTGGAGAGGCGTCCGAATTGCCCTGCCAAGCCTCGAGGAGAATCCCGAGATGTCCCTTGCAACTAGGCAGGAGTCCTGACGTCGCTGAACAAACACGTGGGTGGAAGGGCCATCCCCGTCGTAACTCGAGAATATATGCCAGGTTCCCGCCGCAACTCGAGAAAAACCATGAGACTTCCCCCTCGCCGAGAGATGAGGCCAGATTCCCCTGCACTGCGTGCAGAGCAATTCCGTGTTGCACATCACACATGAAAGGAGCCTTGATTTCCTTGATGGCACTCCAGAGAAACCCCAAGAACACTGTTTCAAGGCTAGAGGGATCCTGAGGTCACTGTAGCAACACGAAAGAGCTCCGTGGACCAAAAATCAACTCCAGATGAGAGGTTAGTCCCTGGCTTCGACTCCAGAGGAATACCACCTTACCACAAGCACCTCAAGAGGAGGCTTCTCTCAGCTCTAGGTATGTGAGAGGGAACCTGAGTTTGCGGCCTCAAGTGGAATGGACACCGCGACGCCCTGACTCGAAATAAGGCCGGATATCCCTGCAGTGACTTGAATGCAGGCTCGTCTTGCATCTCCCAAGACGAAAGGATATCTGAATCCCCTATGGAGACCACAGAAAAAGACGTAATTCCCCACCTCATCGCGACCGGAGGCCTCACATCCTTTGAAAACTCCAGAGGTACGCGGAGATCAGTGCCTCCAAAGGAGACGATGCCTGACTCCTCGTGAAAATTGATAGGAGTCCCAGGATTCCTGTGGCACGTGGAAAGGGACCCTTGGTCTCCCGACTCAGCTGGAGAGGCGTCCCAATTGCCCTGCCAAGCCTCGAGGAGAATCCCGAGTTGTTCCTCGCAACTAGGCAGGAGTCCTGACGTCGCTGAACAAACACGTGGCTGGAAGGGCCATCCCCGTCATAACTCGAGAATATAGCCCAGGGTCCCGCCGCAACTCGAGAAAAACCATGAGACTTCCCCCTCGCCGCGAGATGAGGCTCGATTCTCCTGCACTTCATGCAGAGCAATTCCGTGTTGCACATCAAACATGAAAGGAGCCTTGATTTCCTTGATGGCACTCAAGAGAAACCCCAAGAACACTATTTCAAGGCTAGAGGGATCCTGAGGTCACTGTAGCAACACGAAAGAGCTCCGTGGACCAAAAATCAACTCGAGATGAGAGGTTAGTCCCTGGCTTCAACTCCAGAGGAATACAACCTTACCTCAAGCACCTCAAGAGAAGGCTTCTCTCAGCTCTAGTTATGTGAGAGAGACCCTGAGTTTGCGGCCTCAAATAGAATGGAAACCGCGATGCCCTGATGCGAAATAAGGCCGGATATCCCTGCAGTGACTTGAATGCAGGCTCGTCTTGCATCTCCCAAGACGAAAGGATGTCTGAATCCCCTGTGGAGACCACAGAGAAAGACCTAGTTCCCCACCTCATCGCGACCGGAGGCCTCACATCCTTTGAAAACTCCAGAGGTACACGGAGATCTGTGCCTCCAAAGGAGACGATGCCTGACTCCTCGTGAAACTTGATAGGAGTCCTAGGACTCCTGTTCACGTGGAAAGGGACGCTTGGTCTCCCGCCTCAGCTGGAGAGGCGTCCCAATTGCCCTGCCAAGCCTCGAGGAGAATCCCGAGTTGTCCCTCGCAACTAGGCAGGAGTTCTGACGTCGCTGAACAAACACATGGGTGGAAGGGCCATTCCCGTCGTAACTCGAGAATATACCCCAGGGTCCCGCCGCAACTCGAGAAAAACCATGAGACTTCCCCCTCGCCGCGAGATGAGGCCCGATTCCCCTGCACTGCGTGCAGAGCAATTCGGTGTTGCACATCACACATGAAAGGAGCCTTGATTTCCTTGATGGCACTCCAAAGAAACCCCAAGAACACTGTTTGCAGGCTAGAGGGATCCTGAGCTCACTGTAACCACACGAAAGAGCTCCGTGGCCCAAAAATCAACTCGAGATGAGAGGATAGTCCCTGGCTTCGACTCCAGAGGAATACCACCTTACCACAAGCACCTCAAGAGGAGGCTTCTCTCAGCTCTAGGTATGTGAGAGGGACCCTGAGTTTGCGGCCTCAAGTGGAATGGACACCGCGATGCCCTGACGCGAAATAAGGCCGGATATCCCTGCAGTGACTTGAATGCAGGCTCGTCTTGTATCTCCGAAGACGAAAGGATATCTGAATCCCCTGTGGAGACGTCAGAGAAAGATCTAGTTCCCCACCTCATCGCGACCGGAGGCCTCACATCCTTTGAAAACACCAGAGGTACGCGGAGATCAGTGCCTCCAAAGGAGACGATGCCTGACTCCTCGTGAATCTTGATAGGAGTCCCAGGATTCCTGTGGCACATGGAAAGGGACCCTTGGTCTCCCGCCTCAGCTGGAGAGGCGTCCCAATTGCCCTGCCAAGCCTCGAGGAGAATCCCGAGTTGTCCCTCGCAACTAGGCAGGAGTCCTTACGTCGCTGAAGAAACACGTGTGTGGATGGGCCATCCCAGTCGTAACTCGAGAATATACCCCAGGTTCCCGCCGCAACTGGAGAAAAACCATGAGACTTCCCCCTGGCCGCGAGATGAGGCTCGATTCCCCTGCACTGCGTGCAGAGCAATTCCGTGTTGCACATCACACATGAAAGGAGCCTTGATTTCCTTGATGGCACTCCAGAGAAACCCCAAGAACACTGTTTCAAGGCTAGAGGGATCCTGAGGTCACTGTAGCAACACGAAAGAGCTCCGTGGACCAAGAATCAACTCGAGATGAGAGGTTAGACCCTGGCTTCGACTCCAGAGGAATACCACCTTACCTCAAGCACCTCAAGAGGAGGCTTCTCTCAGCTCTAGGTATGTGAGAGGGACCCTGAGTTTGCGGCCTTAAGTGGAATGGACACCACGATGCCCTGAGTCGAAATAAGGCCGGATATCATTGCAGTGACTTGAATGCAGGCTCGTCTTGCATCTCCCAAGATGAAAGGATGTCTGAATCCCCTGTGGACACCAGAGAGAAAGACCTAGTTCCCCACCTCATCGCGACCGCAGGCCTCACATCCTTTGAAAACTCCAGAGGTACGCGGAGATCAGTGCCTCCAAAGGGGACGATGCCTGACTCCTCGTGAAACTTGATAGGAGTCCCAGGATTCCTGTGGCACGTGGAAAGGGACCCTTGGTCTCCCGCCTCAGCTGGAGAGGCGTCCCAATTGCCCTGCCAAGCCTCGAGGAGAATCCCGAGTTGTCCCTCGCAACTAGGCAGGAGTCCTGACGTCCCTGAACAAACACGTGGCTGGAAGGTCCATCCCCGTCGTAACTCGAGAATATACCCCAGGTTCCCGCCGTAACTCGTGAAAAACCATGAGACTTCCCCCTCGCCGCGAGATGAGGCCCGATTCCCCTGCACTGCGTGCAGAGCAATTCAGTGTTGCACATCACACATGAAAGGAGCCTTGATTTCCTTGATGGCACTCCAGAGAAACCCCAAGAACACTGTTTCAAGGCTAGAGGGATCCTGAGGTCACTGTAGCCACACGAAAGAGCTCCGTGGCCCAAAAATCAACTCGAGATGAGAGGTTACTTCCTGGCTTCGACTCCAGAGGAATACCACCTTACCACAAGCATCTCAAGAGGAGGCTTCTCTCAGCTATAGGTATGTGAGAGGGACCCTGAGTTTGTGGCCTCAAGTGGAATGGACACTGCGATTCCCTGACGCGAAATAAGGCCGGAGATCCCTGCAGTTAATTGAATGCAGGCTCGTCTTGCATCTCCCAAGATGAAAGTATATCTGAATCCCTTTTGGAGACCACAGAGAAAGACCTAGTTCCCCACCTCATCGCGACCGGAGGCCTCACATCCTTTGAAAACTTCAGAGGTACGCGGAGATTAGTGCCTCCAAAGGAGACGATGCCTGACTCCTCGTGAAACTTGATAGGAGTCCCAGGATTCCTGTGGCAGGTGGAAAGGGACCCTTGGGCTCCCGCCTCAGATGGAGAGGCGTCCCAATTGCCCTGCCAAGCCTCGAGGAGAATCCCGAGTTGTCCCTCGCAACTAGGCAGGAGTCCTGACGTCGCTGAACAAACACGTGGCTGGAAGGGCCATCCCCGTCCTAACTCGGGAATATACCCCAGGTTCCGGCCGCAACTCGAGAAAAACCATGAGACTTCCCTCTCGCCGCGAGATGAGGCCTGATTCCCCTGCCCTGCGTGCAGACCAATTCCGTGTTGCACATCACACATGAAAGGAGCCTTGATTTCCTTGACGGCACTCCAGAGAAACCCCAAGAACACTGTTTCAAGGCTAGAGGGAAACTGAGGTCACTGTAGCAACACGAAAGAGCTCCGTGGACCAAGATTCAACTCGAGATGAGAGGGTAGTCCCTGGCTTCGACTCCACAGGAATACCACCTTACCACAAGCACCTCAAGAGGAGGCTTCTCCCAGCTCTAGGTATGTGAGAGGGACCCTGATTTGCGGCCTCAAGTGGAATGGACACCGCTATGCCCTGACTCGAAATAAGGCCGGATATCCCTGCAGTGACTTGAATGCAGGCTCGTCTTTCATCTCCCAAGACGAAAGGATGTCTGAATCCCCTGTGGAGACCACAGAAAAAGAAGTAGTTCCCCACCTCATCGCGACCGGAGGCCTCACATTCTTTGAAAACTCCAGAGGTACGCGGAGATCAGTGCCTCCAAAGGAAACGATGCCTGACTCCTCGTGAAAGTTGATAGGAGTCCCAGGATTCCTGTGGCACGGGGAAAGGTACTCTTGGTCTTCCGCCTCACATGGAGAGGCGTCCCAATTGCCCTGCCAAGCCTCGAGGAGAATCCCGAGTTGTCCCTCGCAACTAGGCAGGAGTCCTGACGTGGCTGAACAAACACGTGTGTGGAAGGGGCATCCTCGTAGTAACTCGAGAATATACCCCAGGTTCCCGCCGCAACTCGAGAAAAACCATGAGACTTCCCCCTCGCCGAAAAATGAGGCCCGATTCCCCTGCACTGCGTGCAGAGCAATTCCGTGTTGCACATCACACATGAAAGGAGCCTTGATTTCCTTGATGGCACTCCAGAGAAACCCCAAGAACACTGTTTCAATGCTAGAGGGATCCTGAGGTCACTGTTGCAACAAGAAAGAGCTCCGTGGACCAAAAATCAACACGAGATGAGAGGTTATTCCCTGGCTTCGACTCCAGAGGAATACCACCTTACCACAAGCACCTCAAGAGGAGGCTTCTCTCAGCTCTAGATATGTGAGAGGAACCCTGAGTTTGCGGCCTCAGGTGGAATGGATACCGCGATGCCCTGACTCGAAATAAGGCCGGATATCCCTGCAGTGACTTGAATGCAGGCTCGTCTTGCATCTCCCAAGATGAAAGGATGTCTGAATCCCCTATGGAGACCACAGAGAAAGACCTAGTTCCCCACCTCATCGCGACAGGAGGGCTCACATCCTTTGAAAACTCCAGAGGTACGCGGAGATCAGTGCCTCCAAAGGAGACGATGCCTGACTCCTCGTTAAACTTAATAGGAGTCCCAGGATTCCTGTGGCACGTGGAAAGGGAACCTTGGTCTCCCTTCTCAGCTGGAGAGGCATCCCAATTGCCCTGCCAAGCCTCGAGGAGAATCCCGAATTGTCCCTCTCAACTAGGCAGGAGTCCTGACGTCGCTGAACAAACACGTGGGTGGAAGGGCCATCCCCGTTGTAACTCGAGAATATACCCCAGGTTCCCACAGAAACTCGAGAAAAACCATGAGACTTCCCCCTCGCCGCAAAATGAGGCCCAATACCCTGCACTGCGTGCAGCGCAATTCCCTGTTGCACATCTCACATGAAAGGAGCCTTGATTTCTTTGATGGCACTCCAGAGAAACCCCAAGAACACTGTGTCAAGGCTAGAGGGAAACTGAGGTCACTGTAGCAACACGAAAGATCTCCGTGGACCAAGAATCAACTCGAGATGAGAGGTTATTCCCTGGCTTCGACTCCAGAGGAATACCACCTTACCACAAGCGCCTCAAGAGGAGGCTTCTCTCAGCTCTAGGTATGTGAGAGGGACCCTGAGTATGCGGCCTCAAGTGGAATGGACACCGCAATGCCCTGACTCGAAATAAGGTCGGATATCCCTGCAGTGACTTGAATGCAGGCTCGTCTTGCATCTCCCAAGACGAAAGGATGTCTGAATCCCCTGTGGAGAGCACAGAAAAAGACCTGGTTCCCCACATCATCGCGACCGGACGCCTCACATCCTTTGAAAACTCCAGAGGTACGCGGAGATCAGTGCCTGCAAAGGATACGATGCCTGACTCCTCGTGAAACTTGATAGGAGTCCCAGGATTCCTGTGGCACGTGGAAAGGGACCCTTGGTCTCCAGCCTCAGCTGGAGAGGCGTCCCAATTGCCCTGCCAAGCCTCGAGGAGAATCCCGAGTTGTCCCTCACAACTAGGCAGGAGTCCTGATGTTGCTGAAGAAACACGTGGGTGGAAGGGCCATCCCCGTCGTAACTCGAGAATATACCCCAGGTTCCCGCCGCAACTCGAGAAAAACCATGAGAATTCCCCCTCGCCGCGAGATGAGGCCCAATTCCCCGGCACTGCGTGCAGAGCAATTCCGTGTTGCACATCACACATGAAAGGAGCCTTGATTTCTTTGATGGCACTCCAGAGAAACCCCAAGAACACTGTTTGCAGGCTAGAGGGTTCCTGAGGTCACTGTAGCAACACGAAAGAGCTCCGTGGACCAAATATTAACTCGAGATGAGAGGTTATTCCCTGGCTTCGACTCCAGAGGAATACCCCCTTACCACAAGCACCTCAAGAGGAGGCTTCTCTCAGCTCTAGGTATGTGAGAGGGACCCTGAGTTTGCGGCCTCAAGTGGAATGGACACCGCGATGCCCTGACTCGAAATAAGGCCGGATATCCCTGCAGTGAGTTGAATGTAGGCTCGTCTTGCATCTCCCAAGACGAAAGGATGTCTGAATCCCCTGTGGAGACCACAGAGAAAGACCTAGTTCCCCACCTCATCGCGACCGGAGGCCTCACATCCTTTGAAAACTCCAGAGGTACGCGGAGATCAGTGCCTCCAAAGGAGACGATGCCTGACTCCTCATGAAACTTGATAGGAGTCCCAGGATTCCTGTGGCACGTGGAAAGGGACACTTGTTCTCCCGCCTCAGCTGGAGAGGCGTCGCAATTGCCCTGCCAAACTTCGAGGAGAATCCCGAGTTGTCCCTCGCAACTAGGCAGGAGTCCTCACGTCGCTGAACAAACACGTGGGTGGAAGGGCCCTCCCCGTCGTAACTCGAGAATATAACCCAGGTTCCCGCCGCAACTCCAGAAAAACCATGAGACTTCCCCCTCGCCCCAAGATGAGGCCCGATTCCCCTGCACTGCGTGCAGAGCAATTATGTGTTGCACATCACACATGAAAGGAGCCTTGATTTCTTTGATGGCACTCCAGAGAAACCCCAAAAACACTGTTTCAAGGCTCGAGGGATCCTGAGGTCACTGTAGCAACACGAAAGAGCTCCGTGGACCAAAAATCAACTCGAGATGAGAGGTTAGTCCCTGGCTTCGACTCCAGAGGAAAACCACCTTACCACAAGTACCTCAAGAGGAGGCTTCTCTCAGCTCTAGGTATGTGAGAGGGACCCTGATTTTGCGGCCTCAAGTGGAATGGACACCGTGATGCCCTGACTCGAAATAAGGCCGGATATCCCTGCAGTGACTTGAATGCAGGCTCGTCTTGCCTCTCCCAAATAGAAACGATGTCTGAATCCCCTGTGGAGACCAGAGAGAAAGATCTAGTTCCCGACCTCATCGCGACCTGAGGCCTCACATCCTTTGAAAACTCCAGAGGTACGCGGAGATCAGTGCCTCCAAACGAAACGATGCCTGACTCCTCGTGAAACTTGCTAGGAGTCCCAGGATTCCTGTGGCACGTGGAAAGGGACCCTTGGTCTCCCGCCTCAGCTGGAGAGGCCTCCCAATTGCCCTGCCAAGCCTCAAGGAGAATCCCGAGTTGTCCCTCGCAACTAGGCAAAAGTCCTGACGTGGCTGAACAAAAACGTGTGTTGAAGGGCCATCCCCGTCGTAACTCGAGAATATACCCCAGGTTCCCGCCACAACTCGAGAAAAACCATGAGACTTCCCGCTCGCCTAGAGATGAGACCCGATTCCCGTGCACTGCGTGCAGAGCAATTCCGTGTTGCACATCACACATGAAAGGAGCCTTGATTTCCTTGATGGCACTCCAGAGAAACCCCAAGAACACTGTTGCAAGGCTAGAGGGATCCTGAGGTCACTGTAGCAACACGAAAGCGCTCCGTGGACCAAAAATCAACTCGAGATGAGAGGTTAGTCCCTGGATTCGACTCCAAAGGAATTCCACCTTACCACAAGTACCTCAAGAGAAAGCTTCTCTCAGCTCTAGGTATGTGATAGGGACCCTGATTTTGCGGCCTCAAGTGGAATGAACACCGCGATGCCCTGACTCGAAATAAGGCCAGATATCCCTGCAGTGACTTGAATGCAGGCTCGTCTTGCATCTCCCAAGTCGAAAGGATGTCTGAATCCCCTGTGGAGACCACAGAGAAAGACCTAGTTCCCCACCTCATCGCGACCGGAGGCCTCACATCCTTTGAAAACTCCAGAGGTACGCGGAGATCAGTGCCTCCAAAGGAGACGATTCCTGACTCCTCGTGAAACTTGCTAGGAGTCCCAGGATTCCTGTGGCACGTGGAAAGGGACCCTTGGTCTCCCGCCTCAGCTGGAGAGGCGTCCCAATTGCCTTGCCAAGCCTCGAGGAGAATCCCGAGTTGTCCCTCGCAACTAGGCAGGAGTCCTGACGTGGCTGAACAAACACGTGGGTGGAAGGGACATCCCCGTCATAACTCGAGAATATACACCAGGTTCCCGCCTCAACTCGAGAAAAACCATGAGACTTCTTGCTCGCCGCGAAATGAGGCCCGATTGCCCTGCACTGCGAGCAGAGCAATTCCGTGATGCACATCACACATGAAAGGAGCCTTGATTTCATTGATGGCACTCCAGAGAATCCCCAAGAACAATGTTTCAAGGCTCGAGGGATCCTGAGGTCACTGTAGCAACACGAAAGAGCTCCATGGACCAAAAATCAACTCTAGATGAGAGGTTAGTCCCTGGCTTCGACTCCAGAGTAATACCACCTTACCACAAGCACCTCAAGAGGAGGCTTCTCTCAGCTCTAGGTATGTGAGAGGGACCCTCAGTTTGCAGCCTCACGTGGAATGGACACCGCGATGTCCTAATTCGAATTAAGGCCGCATATCCCTGCAGTGACTTGAATGCAGGCTCGTCTTGCATCTCCCAAGATGAAAGGATGTCTGAATCCCCTGTGGAGACCACAGAGAAAGACCTAGTTCCCCACATCATCGCGACCGGAAGCCTCACATCCTTTGAAAACTCCAGAGGTACGCGGAGATCAGTGCCTCCAAAGGAGACGATGCCTGACTCCTCGTGAAACTTGATAGGAGTCCCAGGATTCCTGTGGCACGTGGAAAGGGACCCTTGGTCTCCAGCCTCAGCTGGAGAGGCGTCCCAATTGCCCTGCCAAGCCTCGAGGAGAATCCTAAGTTGTCCCTCGCAACTAGGCAGGAGTCCTGATGTTGCTGAACAAACACGTGGGTGGAAGGGCCATCCCCGTCGTAACTCGAGAATATACCCCAGGTTCTCGCCGCAACTCGAGAAAAACCATGAGAATTCCCCCTCGCCGCGAGATGAGGCCCGATTCCCCGGCACTGCGTACAGAGCAATTCCGTGTTGCACATCACACATGAAAGGAGCCTTGATTTCCTTAATGGCACTCCAGAGAAACCCCAAGAACACTGTTTCCAGGCTAGAGGGTTCCTGAGGTCACTGTAGCAACGCGAAAGAGCTCCGTGGACCAAATATCAACGCGAGATGAGAGGTTATTCCCTGGCTTCGACTCCAGAGGAATACCCCCTTACCACAAGCACCTCAAGAGGAGGCTTCTCTCAGCTCTAGGTATGTGAGAGGGACCCTGAGTTTGCGGCCTCAAGTGGAATGGACACCCCGATGCCCTGACTCGAAATAAGGCCGGATATCCCTGCAGTGACTTGAATGCAGGCTCGTCTTGCATCTCCCAAGACGAAAGGATGTCTGAATCCCCTGTGGAGACCACAGAGAAAGACCTAGTTCCCCAGCTCATCGCGACCGGAGGCCTGAGATCCTTTGAAAACTCCAAGGGTACGCGGAGATCAGTGCCACCAAAGGAGACGATGCCTGACTCCTCGTAAAACTTGATAGGAGTCCCAGGATTCTTGTGGCACGTGGAAAGGGACCCTTGGTCTCCCGCCTCAGCTGGAGAGGCGTCCGAATTGCCCTGCCAAGCCTCGAGGAGAATCCCGAGATGGCCCTTGCAACTAGGCAGGAGTCCTGACGTCGCTGAACAAACACGTGGGTGGAAGGGCCATCCCCGTCGTAACTCGAGAATATACCCCAGGTTCCCGCCGCAACTCGAGAAAAACCATGAGACTTCCCCCTCGCCGAGAGATGAGACCAGATTCCCCTGCACTGCGTGCAGAGCAATTCCGTGTTGCACATCACACATGAAAGGAGCCTTGATTTCCTTGATGGCACTCCAGAGAAACCCCAAGAACACTGTTTCAAGGCTAGAGGGATCCTGAGGTCACTGTAGCAACACGAAAGAGCTCCGTGGACCAAAAATTAACTCGAGATGAGAGGTTAGTCCCTGGCTTTGACTCCAGAAGAATACCACCTAACCACAAGCACCTCAAGAGGAGGCTTCTATCAGCTCTAGGTATGTGAGAGGGACCCTGAGTTTGCGGCCTCAAGTGGAATGGACACCGCGATGCCCTGACTCGAAATAAGGCCGGATATCCCTGCAGTGACTTGAATGCAGGCTCGTTTGCATCTCCCAAGATGAAAGGATGTCTGAAACCCCTGTGGTGACCACAGAGAAAGACCTAGTTCCCCACCTCATGGCGACCGGAGGCCTCACATCCTTTGAAAACTCCAGAGGTACGCGGAGATCAGTGCCTCCAAAGGAGACGATGCCTGACTCCTTGTGAAACTTTATAGGAGTCCCAGGATTCCTGTGGCACATGGAAAGGGACCCTTGGTCTCCCGTCTCAGCTGAAGAGGCATCCCAATTGCCCTGCCAAGCCTCGAGGAGAATCCCGAGTTTTCCCTCGCAACTAGGCAGGAGTCCTGACGTCGCTGAAGAAACACGTGTGTGGAAGAGCCATCCCCGTCGTAACTCGAGAGTATACCCCAGGTTCCCGCCGCAACTCGAGAAAAACCATGAGACTTCCCCCCTGGCCGCGAGACGAGGCCCGATTCCCCTGCACTGCGTGCAGAGCAATTCCGTCTTGCACATCACACATGAAAGGAGCCTTGATTTCCTTGATGGCACTCAAGAGAAACCCCAAGAACACTGTTTCAAGGCTAGAGGGATCCTGAGGTCACTGTAGCAACACGAAAGAGCTCCATGGACCAAAAATCAACTCGAGATGAGAGGTTAGTCCCTGGCTTCAACTCCAGAGGAATACAACCTTACCTCAAGCACCTCAAGAGGAGGCTTCTCTCAGCTCTAGGTATGTGAGAGGGACCCTGAGTTTGCGGCCTCAAAGAGAATGGACACCGCGATGCCCTGACGCGAAATAAGGCCGGATATCCCTGCAGTGACTTGAATGCAGGCTCGTCTTGCATCTCCCAAGACGAAAGGATGTCTGAATCCCCTGTGGAGACCACAGAGAAAGAACTAGTTCACCACCTCATCGCGACCGGAGGCCTCACATCCTTTGAAAACTCCAGAGGTACGCGGAGATCAGTGCCTCCAAAGGAGACGATGCCTGACTCCTTGTGAAACTTTATAGGAGTCCCAGGATTCCTGTGGGACGGGGAAAGGGACCCTTGGTCTCCCGCCTCAGCTGGAGAGGCGTCCGAATTGCCCTGCCAAGCCTCGAGGAGAATCCCGAGATGTCCCTTGCAACTAGGCAGGAGTCCTGACGTCGCTGAACAAACACGTGGGTGGAAGGGCCATCCCCGTCGTAACTCGAGAATATATGCCAGGTTCCCGCCGCAACTCGAGAAAAACCATGAGACTTCCCCCTCGCCGAGAGATGAGGCCAGATTCCCCTGCACTGCGTGCAGAGTAATTCCGTGTTGCACATCACACATGAAAGGAGCCTTGATTTCCTTGATGGCACTCCAGAGAAACCCCAAGAACACTGTTTCAAGGCTAGAGGGATCCTGAGGTCACTGTAGCAACACGAAAGAGCTCCGTGGACCAAAAATCAACTCCAGATGAGAGGTTAGTCCCTGGCTTCGACTCCAGAGGAATACCACCTTACCACAAGCACCTCAAGAGGAGGCTTCTCTCAGCTCTAGGTATGTGAGAGGGAACCTGAGTTTGCGGCCTCAAGTGGAATGGACACCGCGACGCCCTGACTCGAAATAAGGCCGGATATCCCTGCAGTGACTTGAATGCAGGCTCGTCTTGCATCTCCCAAGACGAAAGGATATCTGAATCCCCTATGGAGACCACAGAAAAAGACGTAATTCCCCACCTCATCGCGACCGGAGGCCTCACATCCTTTGAAAACTCCAGAGGTACGCGGAGATCAGTGCCTCCAAAGGAGACGATGCCTGACTCCTCGTGAAAATTGATAGGAGTCCCAGGATTCCTGTGGCACGTGGAAAGGGACCCTTGGTCTCCCGACTCAGCTGGAGAGGCGTCCCAATTGCCCTGCCAAGCCTCGAGGAGAATCCCGAGTTGTTCCTCGCAACTAGGCAGGAGTCCTGACGTCGCTGAACAAACACGTGGCTGGAAGGGCCATCCCCGTCATAACTCGAGAATATAGCCCAGGGTCTCGCCGCAACTCGAGAAAAACCATGAGACTTCCCCCTCCCCGCGAGAAGAGGCCCTATTCCCCTGCACTGCGTGCAGAGCAATTCCGTGTTGCACATCACACATGAAAGGAGCCTTGATTTCCTTGATGGCACTCCAGAGAAACCCCAAGAACACTGTTTCAAGGCTAGAGGGATCCTGAGGTCACTGGAGCAACACGAAAGAGCTCTGGGGACCAAGAATCAACTCGAGATGAGAGGTTAGTCCCTGGCTTCAACTCCAGAGGAAAACCACCTTACCACAAGCACCTCAAGAGGAGGCTTCTCTCATCTCTAGGTATGTGAGACGGACACTGAGTATGCGGCCTCAAGTGGAATGCACACCGCGATGCCCTGACTCGAAATAAGGCCGATATCCATGCCGTGACTTGAATGCAGGCTCGTCTTGCATCTCCCAAGACAAAAGGATGTCTGAATCCCCTGTGGAGACCACAGAGAGAGACCTAGTTCCCCACCTCATCGCGACCGGAGGCCTCACATCCTTTGAAAACTCCAGAGGTATGCGGAATCAGTGCCTCCACAGGAGACGATGCCTGACTCCTCGTGAAACTTGATTGGAGTCCCAGGATTATTGTGGCACGTGGAAAGGGACCCTTGGTCTCCTGCCTCAGCTGGAGAGGCGTCCCAATTGCCCTGCCAAGCCTCGAGGAGAATCCCGAGTTGTCCTTCGCAACTAGGCAGGAGTCCTGACGTCGCTGAACAAACACGTGTGTGGAAGGGCCATCCCCGTCGTAACTCGAGAATATACCCCAGGTTGCCGCCGCAACTCGAGAAAACCATGAGACTTCCCCCTCGCTGCGAGATGAGGCCCTATTCCCCTGCACTGCGTGCAGAGCAATTCCGTGATGCACATCACACATGAAAGGAGCTTTGATTTCCTTGATGGCACTGCAGAGAATCCCCAAGAACTCTGTTTCAAGGATAGAGGGAACACGAGGTCACTGGAACAACACGAAAGAGCTCCGTGGACCAAGAATCAACTCGAGATAAGAGGTTAGTCCCTTGCTTCGATTCCAGAGGAATACCACCTTACCACAAGCACCTCAAGAGGAGGCTTCTCTCAGCTCTGGGTATGTGAGAGGGACCCTTAGTTTGTAGCCTCAAGTGGAATAGACACCGCGATGCCCTGACTCGAAATAACGGCGGATATCCCTGCAGTGACTTGAATGCAGGCTCGTCTTGCATCTCCCAAGACGAAAGGATGTCTGAATCCCCTGTGGAGACCACAGAGAAAAACGTAGTTCCCCACCTCATCGCGACCGGAGGCCACACATTCTTTGAAAACTCCAGAGGTAGGCGGAGATCAGTGCCTCCAAAGGAGACGATGCCTGAATCCTCGGGAAACTTGATAGGAGTCCCAGGACTCCTGTGGCACGTGGAAAGGGATCCTTGGTTTCTCGCCTCAGCTGGAGAGTGGTCCCAATTGCCCTGCCAAGCCTCGAGGAGAATCCCGAGTTGTCCCTCGCAACTAGGCAGGTGTCCTGACGTCGCTGAAGAAACACGTGTGTGGAAGGGCCATCCCTGTCGTAATTTGAGTATATACCCCAAGTTCCCGCCGCAACTCGAATAAAAACCATGAGACTTCCCCCTCGCCGTGAGATGTGGCCCGATTCCCCTGCGCTGCTTGCAGAGCAATTCCGTGTTGCACATCACACATGAAAGGAGCCTTGATTTCCTTGATGGCACTCCAGAGAAACCCCAAGAACACTGTTTCAAGGCTAGAGGACTCCTGAGGTCACTGTAGCAACACAACGGAGCTCTCTGGACCAAGAATCAACTCGAGATGAGAGGTTAGTCCCTGGCATCGACTCCAGAGGAATACCACCTTACCACAAGCACCGCAAGAGGAGGTTTATCTCAGCTCTAAGTATGTGAAACGGACCATGAGTTTGCGGACTCAAGTGGAATGCACACCGCAATGCCCTGACTCGAAATAAGTTCTGTTATCCCTGCAATGACTTGAATGTAGGCTCGTCTTGCATATCCCAAGATGAAAGGATGTCTGAATCCCCTGTGGAGACCACAGAGAAAGACCTAGTTCCCCACCTCATCGCGACCGGAGGCCTTACATCCTTTGAAAACTGCCGAGGTACGCGCGATCAGTGCCTCCATAGGAGACGATGCCTGACTCCTCGTGAAACTTGATAGGAGTCCCAGGATTCCTGTGGCACGTGGAAAGGGACCCTTGGTCTCCCGCCTCAGCTAGAGAGGCGTCCCAATTGCCCTGCCAAGCCTCGAGGAGAATCCCGAGTCGTCCCTCGCAACTAGACAGGAGTCCTGACGTCGCTGAACAAACACGTGTGTGGAAGGGCCATCCCCGTCGGAACTCGAGAATATACCCCAGGTTCGCGCTGCAACTCGAGAAAAATCATAAGACTTCCCCCTCGCCACGAGATGCGGCCCGATTCCCCTGCGCTGCGTGCAGAGCAATTCCGTGTTGCACATCACACATGAAAGGAGCCTTTATTTCCTTGATGGCACTCCAGATAATCCCCAAGAAAACTATTTCAAAGCTAGAGGGATCCTGAGGTCACTGTAGCAACACGAAAGAGTTCCGTGGACCAAGAATCAACTCGAGATGAGAGGTTAGTCCCTGGCTTCGACTCCAGAGGAATACCACCTTACCACAAGCACCTCAAGAGGAGGCTTCTCTCAGCTCTAGGTATGTGAGAGGCACCCTGAGTTTGCGGCCTCAAGTGGAATGGACACCGCGATGCCCTGACTCGAAATGAGGCCGGATATCCCTGAAGTGACTTGAATGCAGGCTCGTCTTGCATCTCCCAAGACGAAAGGATGTCTGAATCCCCTGTGGAGACCACAGAGAAAGACCTAGTTCCCCACCTCATGGCGACCGGAGGCCTCACATCCTTTAAAAACTACAGAGGTACGCGGAGATCAGTGCCTCCAAAGGAGACGATGCCTGTCTCCTCGTGAAAATTGATAGGAGTCCCAGGATTCCTGTGGCACGTGTAAAAGGACCCGAGGTCTCCCGCCTCAGCTGGAGAGGCGTCCCAATTGCCCTGCCAAGCCTCGAGGAGAATCCCGAGTTGTCCCTCGCAACTAGGCAGGAGTCCTGACTTCGCTGAACAAACACGTGTGTGGAAGGGCCATCCCCGTCGTAACTCGAGAATATACCCCAGGTTCCCGCCGCAACTCGAGAAAAACCATGAGACTTCCCCCTCGCCGCGAGATGAGGCCCGATTCCCCTGCACTGCGAGCAGAGCAATTCCGTGGTGCACATCTCACATGAAAGGAGACTTGATTTCCTTGATGGCACTCCAGAGAAACCCCAACAACACTGTTTCAAGCCAATAGGTATCCTGAGGTCACTGTAGCAACACAACAGAGCTCTCTGGAACAAGAATCAACTCGAGAAGAGAGGTTAGTCCCTGGCTTCGACTCCAGAGGAATACCACCTTACCATAAGCACCTCAAGAGGAGGCTTCTCTCAGCTCTAGGTATGTGAGAGGGACCCTGAGTCTGCGGCCTCAAGTGGAATGCACACCGCGATGCCCTGACTCGAAATAAGGCCGGGTATCCCTGCAGTGACTAGAATGTAGGCTCGTCTTGCATCTCCCAAGATGAAAGGATGTCTGAATCCCCTGTGGACACCACAGAGAAAGACGTAGTTCCCCACCTCATCGCGACCGGAGCCCTCACATCCTTTGAAAACTCCAGAGGCATGCGGGATCAGTGCCTCCACAGCAGACGATGCCTGACTCCTCGTGAAACTTGATAGGAGTCCCAGGATTATTGTGGCACGTGGAAAGGGACACTTGGTCTCCCGCCTCAGCTGGAGAGGCGTCCCAATTGCCCTGCCAAGCCTCGAGGAGAATCCCGAGTTTTCCCTCGCAACTAGGCAGGAGTCCTGACGTCGCTGAAGAAACACGTGTGTGGAAGAGCCATCCCCGTCGTAACTCGAGAGTATACCCCAGGTTCCCGCCGCAACTCGAGAAAAACCATGAGACTTCCCCCCTGGCCGCGAGACGAGGCCCGATTCCCCTGCACTGCGTGCAGAGCAATTCCGTCTTGCACATCACACATGAAAGGAGCCTTGATTTCCTTGATGGCACTCAAGAGAAACCCCAAGAACACTGTTTCAAGGCTAGAGGGATCCTGAGGTCACTGTAGCAACACGAAAGAGCTCCATGGACCAAAAATCAACTCGAGATGAGAGGTTAGTCCCTGGCTTCAACTCCAGAGGAATACAACCTTACCTCAAGCACCTCAAGAGGAGGCTTCTCTCAGCTCTAGGTATGTGAGAGGGACCCTGAGTTTGCGGCCTCAAAGAGAATGGACACCGCGATGCCCTGACGCGAAATAAGGCCGGATATCCCTGCAGTGACTTGAATGCAGGCTCGTCTTGCATCTCCCAAGACGAAAGGATGTCTGAATCCCCTGTGGAGACCACAGAGAAAGAACTAGTTCACCACCTCATCGCGACCGGAGGCCTCACATCCTTTGAAAACTCCAGAGGTACGCGGAGATCAGTGCCTCCAAAGGAGACGATGCCTGACTCCTTGTGAAACTTTATAGGAGTCCCAGGATTCCTGTGGGACGGGGAAAGGGACCCTTGGTCTCCCGCCTCAGCTGGAGAGGCGTCCGAATTGCCCTGCCAAGCCTCGAGGAGAATCCCGAGATGTCCCTTGCAACTAGGCAGGAGTCCTGACGTCGCTGAACAAACACGTGGGTGGAAGGGCCATCCCCGTCGTAACTCGAGAATATATGCCAGGTTCCCGCCGCAACTCGAGAAAAACCATGAGACTTCCCCCTCGCCGAGAGATGAGGCCAGATTCCCCTGCACTGCGTGCAGAGTAATTCCGTGTTGCACATCACACATGAAAGGAGCCTTGATTTCCTTGATGGCACTCCAGAGAAACCCCAAGAACACTGTTTCAAGGCTAGAGGGATCCTGAGGTCACTGTAGCAACACGAAAGAGCTCCGTGGACCAAAAATCAACTCCAGATGAGAGGTTAGTCCCTGGCTTCGACTCCAGAGGAATACCACCTTACCACAAGCACCTCAAGAGGAGGCTTCTCTCAGCTCTAGGTATGTGAGAGGGAACCTGAGTTTGCGGCCTCAAGTGGAATGGACACCGCGACGCCCTGACTCGAAATAAGGCCGGATATCCCTGCAGTGACTTGAATGCAGGCTCGTCTTGCATCTCCCAAGACGAAAGGATATCTGAATCCCCTATGGAGACCACAGAAAAAGACGTAATTCCCCACCTCATCGCGACCGGAGGCCTCACATCCTTTGAAAACTCCAGAGGTACGCGGAGATCAGTGCCTCCAAAGGAGACGATGCCTGACTCCTCGTGAAAATTGATAGGAGTCCCAGGATTCCTGTGGCACGTGGAAAGGGACCCTTGGTCTCCCGACTCAGCTGGAGAGGCGTCCCAATTGCCCTGCCAAGCCTCGAGGAGAATCCCGAGTTGTTCCTCGCAACTAGGCAGGAGTCCTGACGTCGCTGAACAAACACGTGGCTGGAAGGGCCATCCCCGTCATAACTCGAGAATATAGCCCAGGGTCTCGCCGCAACTCGAGAAAAACCATGAGACTTCCCCCTCCCCGCGAGAAGAGGCCCTATTCCCCTGCACTGCGTGCAGAGCAATTCCGTGTTGCACATCACACATGAAAGGAGCCTTGATTTCCTTGATGGCACTCCAGAGAAACCCCAAGAACACTGTTTCAAGGCTAGAGGGATCCTGAGGTCACTGGAGCAACACGAAAGAGCTCTGGGGACCAAGAATCAACTCGAGATGAGAGGTTAGTCCCTGGCTTCAACTCCAGAGGAAAACCACCTTACCACAAGCACCTCAAGAGGAGGCTTCTCTCATCTCTAGGTATGTGAGACGGACACTGAGTATGCGGCCTCAAGTGGAATGCACACCGCGATGCCCTGACTCGAAATAAGGCCGATATCCATGCCGTGACTTGAATGCAGGCTCGTCTTGCATCTCCCAAGACAAAAGGATGTCTGAATCCCCTGTGGAGACCACAGAGAGAGACCTAGTTCCCCACCTCATCGCGACCGGAGGCCTCACATCCTTTGAAAACTCCAGAGGTATGCGGAATCAGTGCCTCCACAGGAGACGATGCCTGACTCCTCGTGAAACTTGATTGGAGTCCCAGGATTATTGTGGCACGTGGAAAGGGACCCTTGGTCTCCTGCCTCAGCTGGAGAGGCGTCCCAATTGCCCTGCCAAGCCTCGAGGAGAATCCCGAGTTGTCCTTCGCAACTAGGCAGGAGTCCTGACGTCGCTGAACAAACACGTGTGTGGAAGGGCCATCCCCGTCGTAACTCGAGAATATACCCCAGGTTGCCGCCGCAACTCGAGAAAACCATGAGACTTCCCCCTCGCTGCGAGATGAGGCCCTATTCCCCTGCACTGCGTGCAGAGCAATTCCGTGATGCACATCACACATGAAAGGAGCTTTGATTTCCTTGATGGCACTGCAGAGAATCCCCAAGAACTCTGTTTCAAGGATAGAGGGAACACGAGGTCACTGGAACAACACGAAAGAGCTCCGTGGACCAAGAATCAACTCGAGATAAGAGGTTAGTCCCTTGCTTCGATTCCAGAGGAATACCACCTTACCACAAGCACCTCAAGAGGAGGCTTCTCTCAGCTCTGGGTATGTGAGAGGGACCCTTAGTTTGTAGCCTCAAGTGGAATAGACACCGCGATGCCCTGACTCGAAATAACGGCGGATATCCCTGCAGTGACTTGAATGCAGGCTCGTCTTGCATCTCCCAAGACGAAAGGATGTCTGAATCCCCTGTGGAGACCACAGAGAAAAACGTAGTTCCCCACCTCATCGCGACCGGAGGCCACACATTCTTTGAAAACTCCAGAGGTAGGCGGAGATCAGTGCCTCCAAAGGAGACGATGCCTGAATCCTCGGGAAACTTGATAGGAGTCCCAGGACTCCTGTGGCACGTGGAAAGGGATCCTTGGTTTCTCGCCTCAGCTGGAGAGTGGTCCCAATTGCCCTGCCAAGCCTCGAGGAGAATCCCGAGTTGTCCCTCGCAACTAGGCAGGTGTCCTGACGTCGCTGAAGAAACACGTGTGTGGAAGGGCCATCCCTGTCGTAATTTGAGTATATACCCCAAGTTCCCGCCGCAACTCGAATAAAAACCATGAGACTTCCCCCTCGCCGTGAGATGTGGCCCGATTCCCCTGCGCTGCTTGCAGAGCAATTCCGTGTTGCACATCACACATGAAAGGAGCCTTGATTTCCTTGATGGCACTCCAGAGAAACCCCAAGAACACTGTTTCAAGGCTAGAGGACTCCTGAGGTCACTGTAGCAACACAACGGAGCTCTCTGGACCAAGAATCAACTCGAGATGAGAGGTTAGTCCCTGGCATCGACTCCAGAGGAATACCACCTTACCACAAGCACCGCAAGAGGAGGTTTATCTCAGCTCTAAGTATGTGAAACGGACCATGAGTTTGCGGACTCAAGTGGAATGCACACCGCAATGCCCTGACTCGAAATAAGTTCTGTTATCCCTGCAATGACTTGAATGTAGGCTCGTCTTGCATATCCCAAGATGAAAGGATGTCTGAATCCCCTGTGGAGACCACAGAGAAAGACCTAGTTCCCCACCTCATCGCGACCGGAGGCCTTACATCCTTTGAAAACTGCCGAGGTACGCGCGATCAGTGCCTCCATAGGAGACGATGCCTGACTCCTCGTGAAACTTGATAGGAGTCCCAGGATTCCTGTGGCACGTGGAAAGGGACCCTTGGTCTCCCGCCTCAGCTAGAGAGGCGTCCCAATTGCCCTGCCAAGCCTCGAGGAGAATCCCGAGTCGTCCCTCGCAACTAGACAGGAGTCCTGACGTCGCTGAACAAACACGTGTGTGGAAGGGCCATCCCCGTCGGAACTCGAGAATATACCCCAGGTTCGCGCTGCAACTCGAGAAAAATCATAAGACTTCCCCCTCGCCACGAGATGCGGCCCGATTCCCCTGCGCTGCGTGCAGAGCAATTCCGTGTTGCACATCACACATGAAAGGAGCCTTTATTTCCTTGATGGCACTCCAGATAATCCCCAAGAAAACTATTTCAAAGCTAGAGGGATCCTGAGGTCACTGTAGCAACACGAAAGAGTTCCGTGGACCAAGAATCAACTCGAGATGAGAGGTTAGTCCCTGGCTTCGACTCCAGAGGAATACCACCTTACCACAAGCACCTCAAGAGGAGGCTTCTCTCAGCTCTAGGTATGTGAGAGGCACCCTGAGTTTGCGGCCTCAAGTGGAATGGACACCGCGATGCCCTGACTCGAAATGAGGCCGGATATCCCTGAAGTGACTTGAATGCAGGCTCGTCTTGCATCTCCCAAGACGAAAGGATGTCTGAATCCCCTGTGGAGACCACAGAGAAAGACCTAGTTCCCCACCTCATGGCGACCGGAGGCCTCACATCCTTTAAAAACTACAGAGGTACGCGGAGATCAGTGCCTCCAAAGGAGACGATGCCTGTCTCCTCGTGAAAATTGATAGGAGTCCCAGGATTCCTGTGGCACGTGTAAAAGGACCCTAGGTCTCCCGCCTCAGCTGGAGAGGCGTCCCAATTGCCCTGCCAAGCCTCGAGGAGAATCCCGAGTTGTCCCTCGCAACTAGGCAGGAGTCCTGACTTCGCTGAACAAACACGTGTGTGGAAGGGCCATCCCCGTCGTAACTCGAGAATATACCCCAGGTTCCCGCCGCAACTCGAGAAAAACCATGAGACTTCCCCCTCGCCGCGAGATGAGGCCCGATTCCCCTGCACTGCGAGCAGAGCAATTCCGTGGTGCACATCTCACATGAAAGGAGACTTGATTTCCTTGATGGCACTCCAGAGAAACCCCAACAACACTGTTTCAAGCCAATAGGTATCCTGAGGTCACTGTAGCAACACAACAGAGCTCTCTGGAACAAGAATCAACTCGAGAAGAGAGGTTAGTCCCTGGCTTCGACTC
Source organism: Cervus elaphus (assembly GCF_910594005.1). NCBI lineage: Eukaryota > Metazoa > Chordata > Mammalia > Artiodactyla > Cervidae > Cervus > Cervus elaphus. The sequence continues at coordinate 47,653,429 of NC_057830.1, forward strand.
CAGAGGAATACCACCTTACCATAAGCACCTCAAGAGGAGGCTTCTCTCAGCTCTAGGTATGTGAGAGGGACCCTGAGTCTGCGGCCTCAAGTGGAATGCACACCGCGATGCCCTGACTCGAAATAAGGCCGGGTATCCCTGCAGTGACTAGAATGTAGGCTCGTCTTGCATCTCCCAAGATGAAAGGATGTCTGAATCCCCTGTGGACACCACAGAGAAAGACGTAGTTCCCCACCTCATCGCGACCGGAGCCCTCACATCCTTTGAAAACTCCAGAGGTATGAGGGATCAGTGCCTCCACAGCAGACGATGCCTGACTCCTCGTGAAACTTGATAGGAGTCCCAGGATTATTGTGGCACGTGGAAAGGGACACTTGGTCTCCCGCCTCAGCTGGAGAGGCGTCCCAATTGCCCTGCCAAGCCTCGAGGAGAATCCCGAGTTGTCCCTCGCAACTAGGCAGGTGTCCTGACGTCGCTGAAGAAACACGTGTGTGGAAGGGCCATCCCTGTCGTAATTTGAGTATATACCCCAAGTTCCCGCCGCAACTCGAATAAAAACCATGAGACTTCCCCCTCGCCGTGAGATGTGGCCCGATTCCCCTGCGCTGCTTGCAGAGCAATTCCGTGTTGCACATCACACATGAAAGGAGCCTTGATTTCCTTGATGGCACTCCAGAGAAACCCCAAGAACACTGTTTCAAGGCTAGAGGACTCCTGAGGTCACTGTAGCAACACAACGGAGCTCTCTGGACCAAGAATCAACTCGAGATGAGAGGTTAGTCCCTGGCATCGACTCCAGAGGAATACCACCTTACCACAAGCACCGCAAGAGGAGGTTTATCTCAGCTCTAAGTATGTGAAACGGACCATGAGTTTGCGGACTCAAGTGGAATGCACACCGCAATGCCCTGACTCGAAATAAGTTCTGTTATCCCTGCAATGACTTGAATGTAGGCTCGTCTTGCATATCCCAAGATGAAAGGATGTCTGAATCCCCTGTGGAGACCACAGAGAAAGACCTAGTTCCCCACCTCATCGCGACCGGAGGCCTTACATCCTTTGAAAACTGCCGAGGTACGCGCGATCAGTGCCTCCATAGGAGACGATGCCTGACTCCTCGTGAAACTTGATAGGAGTCCCAGGATTCCTGTGGCACGTGGAAAGGGACCCTTGGTCTCCCGCCTCAGCTAGAGAGGCGTCCCAATTGCCCTGCCAAGCCTCGAGGAGAATCCCGAGTCGTCCCTCGCAACTAGACAGGAGTCCTGACGTCGCTGAACAAACACGTGTGTGGAAGGGCCATCCCCGTCGGAACTCGAGAATATACCCCAGGTTCGCGCTGCAACTCGAGAAAAATCATAAGACTTCCCCCTCGCCACGAGATGCGGCCCGATTCCCCTGCGCTGCGTGCAGAGCAATTCCGTGTTGCACATCACACATGAAAGGAGCCTTTATTTCCTTGATGGCACTCCAGATAATCCCCAAGAAAACTATTTCAAAGCTAGAGGGATCCTGAGGTCACTGTAGCAACACGAAAGAGTTCCGTGGACCAAGAATCAACTCGAGATGAGAGGTTAGTCCCTGGCTTCGACTCCAGAGGAATACCACCTTACCACAAGCACCTCAAGAGGAGGCTTCTCTCAGCTCTAGGTATGTGAGAGGCACCCTGAGTTTGCGGCCTCAAGTGGAATGGACACCGCGATGCCCTGACTCGAAATGAGGCCGGATATCCCTGAAGTGACTTGAATGCAGGCTCGTCTTGCATCTCCCAAGACGAAAGGATGTCTGAATCCCCTGTGGAGACCACAGAGAAAGACCTAGTTCCCCACCTCATGGCGACCGGAGGCCTCACATCCTTTAAAAACTACAGAGGTACGCGGAGATCAGTGCCTCCAAAGGAGACGATGCCTGTCTCCTCGTGAAAATTGATAGGAGTCCCAGGATTCCTGTGGCACGTGTAAAAGGACCCTAGGTCTCCCGCCTCAGCTGGAGAGGCGTCCCAATTGCCCTGCCAAGCCTCGAGGAGAATCCCGAGTTGTCCCTCGCAACTAGGCAGGAGTCCTGACTTCGCTGAACAAACACGTGTGTGGAAGGGCCATCCCCGTCGTAACTCGAGAATATACCCCAGGTTCCCGCCGCAACTCGAGAAAAACCATGAGACTTCCCCCTCGCCGCGAGATGAGGCCCGATTCCCCTGCACTGCGAGCAGAGCAATTCCGTGGTGCACATCTCACATGAAAGGAGACTTGATTTCCTTGATGGCACTCCAGAGAAACCCCAACAACACTGTTTCAAGCCAATAGGTATCCTGAGGTCACTGTAGCAACACAACAGAGCTCTCTGGAACAAGAATCAACTCGAGAAGAGAGGTTAGTCCCTGGCTTCGACTCCAGAGGAATACCACCTTACCATAAGCACCTCAAGAGGAGGCTTCTCTCAGCTCTAGGTATGTGAGAGGGACCCTGAGTCTGCGGCCTCAAGTGGAATGCACACCGCGATGCCCTGACTCGAAATAAGGCCGGGTATCCCTGCAGTGACTAGAATGTAGGCTCGTCTTGCATCTCCCAAGATGAAAGGATGTCTGAATCCCCTGTGGACACCACAGAGAAAGACGTAGTTCCCCACCTCATCGCGACCGGAGCCCTCACATCCTTTGAAAACTCCAGAGGCATGCGGGATCAGTGCCTCCACAGCAGACGATGCCTGACTCCTCGTGAAACTTGATAGGAGTCCCAGGATTATTGTGGCACGTGGAAAGGGACACTTGGTCTCCCGCCTCAGCTGGAGAGGCGTCCCAATTGCCCTGCCAAGCCTCGAGGAGAACCCCGAGTTGTCCTTCGCAACTAGGCAGGAGTCCTGACGTCGCTGAACAAACACGGGTGTGGAAGGGCCATCCCCGTCGTAACTCGAGAATATACCCCAGGTTGCCGCCGCAACTCGAGAAAACCATGAGACTTCCCCCTCGCTGCGAGATGAGGCCCTATTCCCCTGCACTGCGTGCAGAGCAATTCCGTGATGCACACCACACATGAAAGGAGCTTTGATTTCCTTGATGGCACTCCAGAGAATCCCCAAGAACTCTGTTTCAAGGATAGAGGGAACACGAGGTCACTGGAACAACACGAAAGAGCTCCGTGGACCAAAAATCAACTCGAGATGAGAGGTTAGTCCCTGGCATCGACTCCAGAGGAATACCACCTGACCACAAGCACCTCAAGAGGAGGCTTCTCTCAGCTCTAGGTATGTGAGAGTGACCCTGAGCTTTCGGCCTCAAGTGGAATGGACACCGCGATGCCCTGACTCGAAATAAGGCCGGATATCCCTACAGTGACTTGAATGAAGGCTCGTCTTGCATCTCCCAAGACGAAAGGATGTCTGAATTCCCTGTGGAGACCACAGAGAAAGACCTAGTTCCCCACCACATCGCGACTGGAGGCCTCACATCCTTTGAAAACTCCAGAGGTACGCGGAGATCACTGCCTCTAAAGGAGACGATGCCTGACTCCTGGAGAAACTTGATAGGAGTCCCAGGATTCCTGTGGCACGTGGAAAGGGACACTTGGTCTCCCACCTTAGCTGGTGAGGCGTCCCAATTGCCCTGCCAAGCCTCGAGGAGACGCCCGAGTTGTCCCTCGCAACTAGTCAGGAGTCCTGACGTCGCTGAACAAACACGTGTGTGGAAGAGCCATCCCCGTCGTAACTCAAGAATATACCCCAGGTTTCCGCCGCAACTCGAGAAAAAGCATGAGACTTCCCCCTCGCCGCGAGATGAGGCCCGATTCCCCTGCACTGCGTGCAGAGCAATTCCGTGTAGCACATCACACATGAAAGGAGCCTTGATTTCCTTGATGGCACTCCAGAGAAACCCCAAGAACACTGTTTCAAGGCTAGAGGGATCTGGAGATCAATGTAGCAACACAACAGAGTTCTCTGGATCAAGAATAAACTCGAGATGAGAGGTTAGTCCCTGGCTTTGACTCCAGAGGAATACCATCTTACGACAAGCACCTCAAGAGGAGGCTTCTCTCAGCTCTAGCTATGTGAGACGGAACCTGAGTTTGCGGCCTCAAGTGTAATGCACACCGCGATGCCCTGACTCGAAATAAGGCCGGTTATCCCTGCAGTGACTTGAATGTAGGCTCGTCTTCCATCTCCCAAGACAAAAGGATGTCTGAATCCCCTGTGGAGACCACAGAGAAAGACCTAGTTCCCCACCTCATCGCGACCGGAAGCCTCACATCCTTTGAAAACTCCAGAGCTACGCGGAGATCAGTTCCTCCAAAGGAGACGATGCCTGACTCCTCGTGAAACTTGATAGGAGTCCCAGGATTCCTGTGGAACGTGGAAAGTGACCCTTGGTCTCCCGCCTCAGCTGGAGAGGCGTCCCAATTGCCCTGCCAAGCCTCGAGGAGAATCCCGAGTTGTCTTTCGCAACTAGGCAGGAGTCCTGACATCGCTGAACAAACACGTGTGTGGAAGGGCCATCCCCGTCGTAACTCGAGAATATACCTCAGGTTTGCACCGCAACTCGAGAAAAACCATGAGACTTCCCCGTCGCCACGAGATGAGGCCCGATTCCGCTGCGCTGCGTGCAGAGCAATTCTGTGTTGCACATCACACATGAAAAGAGCCTTGATTTCCTTGATGACACTCCAGAGAAACCCCAGCAACACTGTTTCAAAGCTAGAGGGATCCTTAGGTCACTGTAGCAACACAACGGAGCTCTCTGGAACAAGAATCAACTCGAGAAGAGAGGTTAGTCCCTGACATCGACTCCAGAGGAATACCACCTTACCACAACCACCTCAAGAGGAGGCTTCTCTCAGCTCTAGGTATGTGAAACGGACCATGAGTTTGCGGCCTCAAGTGGAATGCACACCGCAATGCCCTGACTCGAAATAAGTTCTGTTATCCCTGCAATGACTTGAATGTAGGCTCGTCTTGCATATCCCAAGATGAAAGGATGTCTGAATCCCCTGTGGAGACCACAGAGAAAGACCTAGTTCCCCACTTCATCGCGACCGGATGCCTCACATCCTTTGAAAACTGCCGAGGTACGCGCGATCAGTGCCTCCATAGGAGACGATGCCTGACTCCTCGTGAAACTTGATAGGAGTCCCAGGATTCCTGTGGCACGTGGAAAGGGACCCTTGGTCTCCCGCCTCAGCTGGAGAGGCGTCCCAATTGCCCTGCCAAGCGTCGAGGAGAATCCCGAGTTGTCCCTCGCCACTAGGCAGGAGTCCTGACGTCGCTGAACAAACACGTGTGTGGAAGGGCCATCCCCGTCTTAACTCGAGAATATACCCCTGGTTTCCGCCGCAACTCAGGAAAAATCATGAGCCTTCCCCCTCGCCGCGAGATGAGGCCCCATTCCGCTGCACTGCGTGCAGAGCAATTACGTGTTGCACATCACACATGAAAGGAGCCTTGATTTCCTTGATGGCACTCCAGAGAAACCCCAAGAACACTGTTTCAAGGCGAGAGGGATCCTAGATCACTGTAGCAACACGAAAGAGCTCCGTGGACCAAAGATCAACTCGAGATGAGAGGTTAGTCCCTGGCTTCGACTCCAGAGTAATACCACCTTACCACAAGCACCTCAAGAGGAGGCTTCTCTCAGCTCTAAGTATGTGAGAGGGACCCTGAGTTTGCGGCCTCACGTGGAATGGACACCGCAATGCCCTGACTCGAAATAAGGCCGGATATCCCTACAGTGACTTGAATGCCGGCTCGTCTTGCATCTTCCAAGACAAAAGGCTGTCTGAATCCCCTGTGGAGACCACAGAGAAAGACCTAGTTCCCCACCTCATCGCGACCGGAGGCCTCACATTCTTTAACAACTCCAGAGGTACGCGGAGATCAGTGCCTCCAAAGGAGATGATGCCTGACTCCTCGTGAATCTTGACAGGAGGCCCAGGATTGCTGTGGCACGTGGAAAGGGTCCCTTGGTCTCCCGCCTCAGCTAGAGAGGCGTCCCAATTGCCCTGCCAAGCCTCGAGGAGAATCCCGAGTTGTCCCTCGCAACTAGGCAGGAGTACAGTAGTCAATGAACAAACACGTGTGTGGAAGGGCCATCCACGTCGTAACGCGAGAAGATACCCCAGGTTCCCGCTGCAACTCGAGAAAAACCATGAGACTTCCCCCTCGCCGCGAGATGAGGCCCGATTCCCCTGCACTGTGTGCAAAGCAATTCCGTGCTGCAAGTCACACAGGAAAGGAGCCTTGATTTCCTTGATGGCACTCCAGAGAAATCCCAAGAACACTGTTTCAATGATAGAGGGACCCTGAGGTCACTGTAGCAACACGAAAGAGCTCCGTGGACCAAAAATCAACTCGAGATGAGAGGTTAGTCCCTGGCTTCGACTCCAGAGGAATATCACCTTACCACAAGCTCCTCAAGAGGAGGCTTCTCTCAGCTTTAGGTATGTGAGAGGGACAATGAGTTTGTGGCCTCAAGTGAATTGGACACCGCGATGCCCTGGCTCGAAATAAGGCCGGATATCCCTGCAGTGACTTGAATGCAGGCTCGCCTTGCATCTCCCAAGACGAAAGGATGTCTGAATCCCCTGTGGAGACCACAGAGAAAGACTTAGTTCCCCACCTCATCGCGACCGGAGGCCTCACATCCTTTGAAAACTCCAGAGGTACGCGGAGATCAGTGCCTCCAAAGGAGACGATGACTGACTCCTCGTGAAATTTGATAGGAGTCCCAGGATTCCTGTGGCAGGTGGAAAGGGACCCTTGGTCTCCCGCCTCAGCTGGAGAGGCGTCCCAATTGCCCTGCCAAGCCTCGAGGAGAATCGCGAGTTGTCCCTCGCAACTAGGCAGGAGTCCTGACGTCGCTGAGCAAACACGTGTGTGGAGGTGCCATCCCCGTCGTAACTCGAGAAGATACCCCAAGTTCCCGCCGCAACTCGAGAAAAACCATGAGAGTTCCCCCTCGCTGCGAGATGAGGCCCGATTCCCCTGCACTGCGTGCAGAGCAATTCCGTGGTGCACATGACACAGGAAAGGAGCCTTGATTTCCTTAATGGCACTCCAGAGAAAACCGAAGAACACTGTTTCAAGGCTAGAGGGATCCTGAGGTCACTGGAGCAACACGAAAGAGCTCCGTGGACCAAGAATCAACTCGAGATGAGAGGTTAGTCCCTGTCTTCGACTCCAGAGGAATACCACCTTACCAGAAGAACCTCAGTAGGAGGCTTCTCTCAGCTCTAGGTATGTGAGAGGGACCCTGAGTTTGCGGCCTCAAGTGGAATGGACACCGCGATGCCCTGACTCGAAATAAGGCCGGATATCCCTGCAGTGAGTTGAATGCAGGCTCGTCTTGCATCTCGCAAGACGAAAGGCTGTCTGAATCCCCTGTGGAGACCACAGAGAAAGAGTTAGTTCCCAACCTCATAGCCACCGGAGGCCTCACATTCTTTAATAACTCCAGAGGTACGCGGAGATCAGTGACTCCAAAGGAGATGATGCCTGACTCATCGTGAATCTTGACAGGAGTCCCAGGATTGCTGTGGCACGTGGAAAGGGACACTTGGTCTCCCGCCTCAGCTAGAGAGGCGTCCCAATTGACCTGCCAAGCCTCGAGGAGAATCCCGAGTTGTCCCTCGCAACTAGGCAGGAGTCAAGACGTCAACGAACAAACACGTGTGTGGAAGGGCCACCCCCGTCGTAACTCGAGAATAAACCCCAGGTTCCCGCCGCAACTCGAGAAAAAACATGAGACTTCCCCCTCGCCGGGAGATGAGGTCCGATTCCCCTGCACTGCGTGCAGAGCAATTCCGTGTTGCACATCACACAGGAAAGGAGCCTTGATTTCCTTGATGGCACTCCAGAGAAACCCCAAGATCACTGTTTCAAGGCTAGAGGGATCCTGAGGTCACTGTTGCAAGACGAAAGGGCTGCGTGGACCAAAAATCAACTCGAGATGAGAGGTTAGTCCCTGGCTTCGACTCCAGAGGAATACCACCTTACCAGAAGAACCTCAAAGGGGAGGCTTCTCTCAGCTCTAGGTATGTGAGAGGGACCCTGAGTTTGCGGCCTCAAGTGAATAGGGCACCGCGATGGCATGGCTCGAAATAAGGCCGTATATCCCTACAGTGACTTGAATGCAGGCTCGTCTTGCATCTCCCAAGACGAAAGGATGTCTGAATCCCCTGTGGAGACCACAGAGAAAGACCTAGTTCCCCACATCATGGCGAACGGAGGCCTCACATCCTTTGAAAACTCCAGAGGTACGCGGAGATCAGTGGCTCCAAAGGAGACGATGCCTGACTCCTCGTGAAACTTGATAGGAGTCCCAGGATTCCTGTGGCATGTGGAAAGGGACCCTTGGTCTCCCGCCTCAGCTGGAGAGGGGTCCCAATTGCCCTGCCAAGTCTCGAGGAGAATCCCGAGTTGTCCCTCGCAACTAGGCTGGCGTCCTGACGTCGCTGAACAAACACGTGTTTGGAAGGGCCATCCCCGTCATAACTCGAGAATATACCCCAGGTTCCCGCCGCAACTCGAGAAAAACCATGAGACTTCCCCCTCGCTGCGAGATGAGGCCCGATTCCCCTGCACTGCGTGCAGAGCAATTCCGTGTTGCACATCACACATGAAAGGAGCCTTGATTTCCTTGATGGCACTCCAGAGAAACCCCAAGAACACTGTTTCAAGGCTAGAGGGATCCTGATGTCACTGTAGCAACACGAAAGAGCACCGTGGACCAAAAATCAACTCTAGATGAGAGGTGAGGTCCTGGCCTCGACTCCAGAGGAATGCCACCTAACCACAAGCACCTCAAGAGGAGGCTTCTCTCAGCTCTAGGTATGTGAGAGGGACCCTGATTTGCGGCCTCATGTGGAAAGGACACCGAGATGCCATGACTCAAATGTTGGCCGGATATCCCTGCAGTGACTTGAATGCAGGCTCGCCTTTCATCTCCCAACACGAAAGGATGTCTGAATCCCCTGTGGAGACCACAGAGAAAGACCTAGTTCCCCACCTCATCGCGACCGGAGACCTCAAATTCTTTAATAACTCCAGAGGTACGCGGAGATCAGTGCCTCCAAAGAAGACGATGCCTGACTCCTCGTGAAACTTGATAGGAGTCCCAGGATTCCTGTGGCAGGTGGAAAGGGACCCTTGGTCTCCCGCCTCAGCTGGAGAGGCGTCCCAATTGCCCTGCCAAGCCTCGAGGAGAATCCCGAGTTGTCGCTCGTAACTAGGCAGGATTCCTGACCTCGCTGAACAAACACGTGTGTGGAAGGGCCATCCCCGTCGTAACTCGAGAAGATACCCCAGGTTCCCGCAGCAACTCGAGAAAAACCATGAGACTTCCCCCTCGCCGCGAGATGAGGCCCGATTCCCCTGCACTGCGTGCAGAGCAATTCCGTGGTGCACATCACACAGGAAAGGAGCCTTTATTTCCTTAATGGCACTCCAGAGAAACCCCAAGAACACTGTTTCAAGGCTAGAGGGATCCTGAGGTCACTGGAGCAACACCAAAGAGCTCCGTGGAAAAAGAATCAACTCGAGATGAGAGGCTAGTCCCTGGCTTCGTCTCCAGAGGAATACCACCTTACCACAAGCACCTCAAGAGGAGGCTTCTCTCAGCTCTAGGTATGTGAGACGGACACTGAGTATGCGGCCTCAAGTGGAATGGACTCCGCGATGCCCTGACTCCAAATAAGGCCGGATATCCATGCAGTGACTTGAATGCAGGCTCGTCTTGCATCTCCCAAGACAAAAGGATGTCTGAATCCCCTGTGGAGACCACAGAGAAAGACCTAGTTCCCCACCTCATCGCGACCGGAGGCCTCACATCCTTTGAAAACTCCAGAGGTACGTGGAGATCAGTGCCTCCAAAGGAGACGATGCCTGACTCCTCGTCAAACTTGATAGGAGACCCAGGATTCCTGTGGCACGTGTAAAGGGACCCTTGGTCTCCCGCCTCAGCTGGAGAGGCGTCCCAATTGCCCTGCCAAGCGTCGAGGAGAATCCCGAGTTGTCCCTCGCCACTAGGCAGGAGTCCTGACGTCGCTGAACAAACACGTGTGTGGAAGGGCCATCCCCGTCTTAACTCGAGAATATACCCCTGGTTTCCGCCGCAACTCAGGAAAAATCATGAGCCTTCCCCCTCGCCGCGAGATGAGGCCCCATTCCGCTGCACTGCGTGCAGAGCAATTACGTGTTGCACATCACACATGAAAGGAGCCTTGATTTCCTTGATGGCACTCCAGAGAAACCCCAAGAACACTGTTTCAAGGCGAGAGGGATCCTAGATCACTGTAGCAACACGAAAGAGCTCCGTGGACCAAAGATCAACTCGAGATGAGAGGTTAGTCCCTGGCTTCGACTCCAGAGTAATACCACCTTACCACAAGCACCTCAAGAGGAGGCTTCTCTCAGCTCTAAGTATGTGAGAGGGACCCTGAGTTTGCGGCCTCACGTGGAATGGACACCGCAATGCCCTGACTCGAAATAAGGCCGGATATCCCTACAGTGACTTGAATGCCGGCTCGTCTTGCATCTTCCAAGACAAAAGGCTGTCTGAATCCCCTGTGGAGACCACAGAGAAAGACCTAGTTCCCCACCTCATCGCGACCGGAGGCCTCACATTCTTTAACAACTCCAGAGGTACGCGGAGATCAGTGCCTCCAAAGGAGATGATGCCTGACTCCTCGTGAATCTTGACAGGAGGCCCAGGATTGCTGTGGCACGTGGAAAGGGTCCCTTGGTCTCCCGCCTCAGCTAGAGAGGCGTCCCAATTGCCCTGCCAAGCCTCGAGGAGAATCCCGAGTTGTCCCTCGCAACTAGGCAGGAGTACAGTAGTCAATGAACAAACACGTGTGTGGAAGGGCCATCCACGTCGTAACGCGAGAAGATACCCCAGGTTCCCGCCGCAACTCGAGAAAAACCATGAGACTTCCCCCTCGCCGCGAGATGAGGCCCGATTCCCCTGCACTGTGTGCAGAGCAATTCCGTGCTGCAAGTCACACAGGAAAGGAGCCTTGATTTCCTTGATGGCACTCCAGAGAAATCCCAAGAACACTGTTTCAATGATAGAGGGACCCTGAGGTCACTGTAGTAACACGAAAGAGCTCCGTGGACCAAAAATCAACTCGAGATGAGAGGTTAGTCCCTGGCTTCGACTCCAGAGGAATATCACCTTACCACAAGCTCCTCAAGAGGAGGCTTCTCTCAGCTTTAGGTATGTGAGAGGGACAATGAGTTTGTGGCCTCAAGTGAATTGGACACCGCGATGCCCTGGCTCGAAATAAGGCCGGATATCCCTGCAGTGACTTGAATGCAGGCTCGCCTTGCATCTCCCAAGACGAAAGGATGTCTGAATCCCCTGTGGAGACCACAGAGAAAGACTTAGTTCCCCACCTCATCGCGACCGGAGGCCTCACATCCTTTGAAAACTCCAGAGGTACGCGGAGATCAGTGCCTCCAAAGGAGACGATGACTGACTCCTCGTGAAATTTGATAGGAGTCCCAGGATTCCTGTGGCAGGTGGAAAGGGACCCTTGGTCTCCCGCCTCAGCTGGAGAGGCGTCCCAATTGCCCTGCCAAGCCTCGAGGAGAATCGCGAGTTGTCCCTCGCAACTAGGCAGGAGTCCTGACGTCGCTGAGCAAACACGTGTGTGGAGGTGCCATCCCCGTCGTAACTCGAGAAGATACCCCAAGTTCCCGCCGCAACTCGAGAAAAACCATGAGAGTTCCCCCTCGCTGCGAGATGAGGCCCGATTCCCCTGCACTGCGTGCAGAGCAATTCCGTGGTGCACATGACACAGGAAAGGAGCCTTGATTTCCTTAATGGCACTCCAGAGAAAACCGAAGAACACTGTTTCAAGGCTAGAGGGATCCTGAGGTCACTGGAGCAACACGAAAGAGCTCCGTGGACCAAGAATCAACTCGAGATGAGAGGTTAGTCCCTGTCTTCGACTCCAGAGGAATACCACCTTACCAGAAGAACCTCAGTAGGAGGCTTCTCTCAGCTCTAGGTATGTGAGAGGGACCCTGAGTTTGCGGCCTCAAGTGGAATGGACACCGCGATGCCCTGACTCGAAATAAGGCCGGATATCCCTGCAGTGAGTTGAATGCAGGCTCGTCTTGCATCTCGCAAGACGAAAGGCTGTCTGAATCCCCTGTGGAGACCACAGAGAAAGAGTTAGTTCCCAACCTCATAGCCACCGGAGGCCTCACATTCTTTAATAACTCCAGAGGTACGCGGAGATCAGTGACTCCAAAGGAGATGATGCCTGACTCATCGTGAATCTTGACAGGAGTCCCAGGATTGCTGTGGCACGTGGAAAGGGACACTTGGTCTCCCGCCTCAGCTAGAGAGGCGTCCCAATTGACCTGCCAAGCCTCGAGGAGAATCCCGAGTTGTCCCTCGCAACTAGGCAGGAGTCAAGACGTCAACGAACAAACACGTGTGTGGAAGGGCCACCCCCGTCGTAACTCGAGAATAAACCCCAGGTTCCCGCCGCAACTCGAGAAAAAACATGAGACTTCCCCCTCGCCGGGAGATGAGGTCCGATTCCCCTGCACTGCGTGCAGAGCAATTCCGTGTTGCACATCACACAGGAAAGGAGCCTTGATTTCCTTGATGGCACTCCAGAGAAACCCCAAGATCACTGTTTCAAGGCTAGAGGGATCCTGAGGTCACTGTTGCAAGACGAAAGGGCTGCGTGGACCAAAAATCAACTCGAGATGAGAGGTTAGTCCCTGGCTTCGACTCCAGAGGAATACCACCTTACCAGAAGAACCTCAAAGGGGAGGCTTCTCTCAGCTCTAGGTATGTGAGAGGGACCCTGAGTTTGCGGCCTCAAGTGAATAGGGCACCGCGATGGCATGGCTCGAAATAAGGCCGTATATCCCTACAGTGACTTGAATGCAGGCTCGTCTTGCATCTCCCAAGACGAAAGGATGTCTGAATCCCCTGTGGAGACCACAGAGAAAGACCTAGTTCCCCACATCATGGCGACCGGAGGCCTCACATCCTTTGAAAACTCCAGAGGTACGCGGAGATCAGTGGCTCCAAAGGAGACGATGCCTGACTCCTCGTGAAACTTGATAGGAGTCCCAGGATTCCTGTGGCATGTGGAAAGGGACCCTTGGTCTCCCGCCTCAGCTGGAGAGGGGTCCCAATTGCCCTGCCAAGTCTCGAGGAGAATCCCGAGTTGTCCCTCGCAACTAGGCTGGCGTCCTGACGTCGCTGAACAAACACGTGTTTGGAAGGGCCATCCCCGTCATAACTCGAGAATATACCCCAGGTTCCCGCCGCAACTCGAGAAAAACCATGAGACTTCCCCCTCGCTGCGAGATGAGGCCCGATTCCCCTGCACTGCGTGCAGAGCAATTCCGTGTTGCACATCACACATGAAAGGAGCCTTGATTTCCTTGATGGCACTCCAGAGAAACCCCAAGAACACTGTTTCAAGGCTAGAGGGATCCTGATGTCACTGTAGCAACACGAAAGAGCACCGTGGACCAAAAATCAACTCTAGATGAGAGGTGAGGTCCTGGCCTCGACTCCAGAGGAATGCCACCTAACCACAAGCACCTCAAGAGGAGGCTTCTCTCAGCTCTAGGTATGTGAGAGGGACCTTGATTTGCGGCCTCAAGTGGAAAGGACACCGAGATGCCATGACTCAAATGTTGGCCGGATATCCCTGCAGTGACTTGAATGCAGGCTCGCCTTTCATCTCCCAAGACAAAAGGATGTCTGAATCCCCTGTGGAGACCACAGAGAAAGACCTAGTTCCCGACCTCATCGCGACCGTAGACCTCAAATTCTTTAATAACTCCAGAGGTACGCGGAGATCAGTGCCTTCAAAGAAGACGATGCCTGACTCCTCGTGAAACTTGATAGGAGTCCCAGGATTCCTGCGGCACGTGGAAAGGGACCCTTGGTCTCCCGCCTCAGCTGGAGAGGCGTCCCAATTGCCCTGCCAAGCTTCGAGGAGAATCCCGAGTCGTCTTTCGCAACTAGGCAGGAGTCCTGACGTCGCTGAACAAACACGTGTGTGGAAGGGCTATTACCGTCGAAACTCGAGAATATACCCCAGGTTCCCGCCGCAACTCGAGAAAAACCATGAGACTTCCCACTCGCCACGAGATGAGGCCCGATTCCCCTGCACTGCGTGCAGAGCAATTCCGTGTTGCACATCACACATGAAAGGAGCCTTGATTTCCTTGATGGCACTCCAGAGAAACCCCAAGAACACTGTTTCAAGGCTAGAGGGATCCTGAGGTCTCTGGAGCAACACCAAGGAGCTCCGTGGAAAAAGAATCAACTCGAGATGAGAGGTTAGTCCCTGGCTTCGTCTCCAGAGGAATACCACCTTACCTCAAGCACCTCAAGAGGAGGCTTCTCTCAGATCTAGGTATGTGAGACGGACACTGAGTATGCGGCCTCAAGTGGAATGGACTCCGCGATGCCCTGACTCCAAATAAGGCCGGATATCCATGCAGTGACTTGAATGCAGGCTCGTCTTGCATCTCCCAAGACAAAAGGATGTCTGAATCCCCTGTGGAGACCACAGAGAAAGACTTAGTTCCCCACCTCATCGCGACCGGAGGCCGCACATCCTTTGGAAACTCCAGAGGTACGCGGAGATCAGTGCCTCCAAAGGAGACGATGTCTGACTCCTCGTGAAATTTGATAGGAGTCCCAGGATTCCTGTGGCAGGTGGAAAGGGACCCTTGGTCTCCCGCCTCAGCTGGAGAGGCGTCCCAATTGTCCTGCCAAGCCTCGAGGAGAATCGCGAGTTGTCCCTCGCAACTAGGCAGGAGTCCTGACGTCGCTGAGCAAACACGTGTGTGGAGGTGCCATCCCCGTCGTAACTCGAGAAGATACCCCAGGTTCCCGCCGCAACTCGAGAAAAACCATGAGAGTTCCCCCTCGCCGCGAGATGAGGCCCGATTCCCCTGCACTGTGTGCAGAGCAATTCCGTGGTGCACATCACACAGGAAAGGAGCCTTGATTTCCTTGATGGCACTCCAGAGAAAACCGAAGAACACTGTTTCAAGGCTAGAGGGATCCTGAGGTCACTGGAGCAACACGAAAGAGCTCCGTGGACCAAAAATCAACTCGAGATGAGAGGTTAGTCCCTGGCTTCGACTCCAGAGGAATACCACCTTACCAGAAGCACCTCAATAGGAGGCTTCTCTCAGCTCTAGGTATGTGAGAGGGTCCCTGAGTTTGCGGCCTCAAGTGGAATGGACACCGCGATGCCCTGACTCGAAATAAGGCCGGATATCCCTGCAGTGACTTGAATGCAGGCTCGTCTTGCATCTTGCAAGACGAAAGGCTGTCTGAATCCCCTGTGGAGACCACAGAGAAAGAGCTAGTTCCCAACCTCATAGCCACCGGAGGCCTCACATTCTTTAATAACTCCAGAGGTACGCGGAGATCAGTGACTCCAAAGGAGATGATGCCTGACTCATCGTGAATCTTGACAGGAGTCCCAGGATTGCTGTGGCACGTGGAAAGGGACACTTGGTCTCCCGCCTCAGCTAGAGAGGCGTCCCAATTGCCCTGCCAAGCCTCGAGGAGAATCCCGAGTTGTCCCTCGCAACTAGGCAGGAGTCCAGACGTCAACGAACAAACACGTGTGTGGAAGGGCCACCCCCGTCGTAACTCGAGAATAAACCCCAGGTTCCCGCCGCAACTCGAGAAAAAACATGAGACTTCCCCCTCGCCGGGAGATGAGGTCCGATTCCCCTGCATTGCGTGCAGAGCAATTCCGTGTTGCACATCACACAGGAAAGGAGCCTTGATTTCCTTGATGGCACTCCAGAGAAACCCCAAGATCACTGTTTCAAGGCTAGAGGGATCCTGAGGTCACTGTTGCAAGACGAAAGGGCTGCATGGACGAAAAATCAACTCGAGATGGGAGGTTAGTCCCTGGCTTCGACTCCAGAGGAATACCACCTTACCAGAAGTACCTCAAAGGGGAGGCTTCTCTCAGCTCTAGGTATGTGAGAGGGACCCTGAGTTTGCGGCCTCAAGTGAATAGGGCACCGCGATGGCCTGGCTCGAAATAAGGCCGGATATCCCTACAGTGACTTGAATGCAGGCTCGTCTTGCATCTCCCAAGACGAAAGGATGTCTGAATCCCCTGTGGAGACCACAGAGAAAGACCTAGTTCCCCACCTCATCGCGACCGGAGGCCTCACATCCTTTGAAAACTCCAGAGGTACGCGGAGATCAGTGCCTCCAAAGGAGACGATGCCTGACTCCTCGTGAAACTTGATAGGAGTCCCAGGATTCCTGTGGCATGTGGAAAGGGACCCTTGGTCTCCCGCCTCAGCTGGAGAGGGGTCCCAATTGCCCTGCCAAGCCTCGAGGAGAATCGCGACTTGTCCCTCGCAACTAGGCTGGCGTCCTGACGTCGCTGAACAAACACGTGTGTGGAAGGGCCATCCCCGTCATAACTCGAGAATATACCCCAGGTTCCCGCCGCAACTCGAGAAAAACCATGAGACTTCCCCCTCGCCGCGAGATGAGGCCCGATTCCCCTGCACTGTGTGCAGAGCAATTCCGTGTTGCATATCACACATTAAAGGATCCTTGATTTCCTTGATGGCACTCCAGAGAAACCCCAAGAACACTGTTTCAAGGCTAGAGGGATCCTGATGTCACTGTAGCAACACGAAAGAGCACCGTGGACCAAAAATCAACTCTAGATGAGAGGTGAGGTCCTGGCCTCGACTCCAGAGGAATGCCACCTAACCACAAGCACCTCAAGAGGAGGCTTCTCTCAGCTCTAGGTATGTGAGAGGGACCCTGATTTGCGGCCTCATGTGGAAAGGACACCGAGATGCCATGACTCAAATGTTGGCCGGATATCCCTGCAGTGACTTGAATGCAGGCTCGCCTTTTATCTCCCAACACGAAAGGATGTCTGAATCCCCTGTGGAGACCACAGAGAAAGACCTAGTTCCCCACCTCATCGCGACCGGAGACCTCAAATTCTTTAATAACTCCAGAGGTACACGGAGATCAGTGCCTCCAAAGAAGACGATGCCTGACTCCTCGTGAAACTTGATAGGAGTCCCAGGATTCCTGTGGCAGGTGGAAAGGGACCCTTGGTCTCCCGCCTCAGCTGGAGAGGCGTCCCAATTGCCCTGCCAAGCCTCGAGGAGAATCCCGAGTTGTCGCTCGTAACTAGGCAGGATTCCTGACCTCGCTGAACAAACACGTGTGTGGAAGGGCCATCCCCGTCGTAACTCGAGAATATACCCCAGGTTCCTGCCGCAAATCGAGAAAAACCATGAGACTTCCCCCTCGCCGCGAGATGAGGCCCGATTCCCCTGCACTGCGTGCAGAGCAATTCCGTGTTGCATATCACACAGGAAAGGAGCCTTGATTTCCTTGATGGCACTCCAGAGAAACCGCAAGCACACTGTTTCAAGGCTAGAGGGATCCTGAGGTCACTGTAGCAACAGGAAAGCGCTCGGAGGACCAAAAGTCAACTAGAGATGAGAGGTTAGTACATGGCGTCGACTCCAGAGGAATACCCCCTTACCAAAAGCACCTCAAGAGGAGGCTTCTCTCAGCTCTAGGTATGTGAGAGGGACCCTGAGTTTGCGGCCTCAAGTGGAATGGACACCGCGATGCCCTGACTCGAAATAAGGCCGGATATCCCTGCAATGACTTGAATGCAGGCTCGTCTTGCATCTCCCAAGATGAAAGGATGTCTGAATCCCCTGTGGAGACCACAGAGAAAGACCTAGTTCCCCACCTCATCGCGACCGGAGGCCTCACATCCTTTGAAAACTCCAGAGGTACGCGGGGATCAGTGCCTCCAAAGGAGACGATACCTGACTCCTTGAGAAACATGATAGGAGTCCCAGGATTCCTGTGGCACGTGGAAAGTGACCCTTGGTCTCCCGCCTCAGCTGGAGAGGCATTCCAATTGCCCTGTCAAGCCTCGAGGAGAATTCCGAGTTGTCCCTGGCAACTAGACAGGAGTCCTGACGTCGCTGAACAAACACGTGTGTGGAAGTGCCATCCCCGTCGTAACTCGAGAAGATACCCCAGGTTCCCGCAGCAACTCGAGAAAAACCATGAGACTTCCCCCTCGCCGCGAGATGAGGCCCGATTCCCCTGCACTGCGTGCAGAGCAATTCCGTGGTGCACATCACACAGGAAAGGAGCCTTTATTTCCTTAATGGCACTCCAGAGAAACCCCAAGAACACTGTTTCAAGGCTAGAGGGATCCTGAGGTCACTGGAGCAACACCAAAGAGCTCCGTGGAAAAAGAATCAACTCGAGATGAGAGGCTAGTCCCTGGCTTCGTCTCCAGAGGAATACCACCTTACCACAAGCACCTCAAGAGGAGGCTTCTCTCAGCTCTAGGTATGTGAGACGGACACTGAGTATGCGGCCTCAAGTGGAATGGACTCCGCGATGCCCTGACTCCAAATAAGGCCGGATATCCATGCAGTGACTTGAATGCAGGCTCGTCTTGCATCTCCCAAGACAAAAGGATGTCTGAATCCCCTGTGGAGACCACAGAGAAAGACCTAGTTCCCCACCTCATCGCGACCGGAGGCCTCACATCCTTTGAAAACTCCAGAGGTACGTGGAGATCAGTGCCTCCAAAGGAGACGATGCCTGAGTCCTCGTCAAACTTGATAGGAGACCCAGGATTCCTGTGGCACGTGTAAAGGGACCCTTGGTCTCCCGCCTCAGCTGGAGAGGCGTCCCAATTGCCCTGCCAAGCGTCGAGGAGAATCCCGAGTTGTCCCTCGCCACTAGGCAGGAGTCCTGACGTCGCTGAACAAACACGTGTGTGGAAGGGCCATCCCCGTCTTAACTCGAGAATATACCCCAGGTTTCCGCCGCAACTCAGGAAAAATCATGAGCCTTCCCCCTCGCCGCGAGATGAGGCCCCATTCCGCTGCACTGCGTGCAGAGCAATTACGTGTTGCACATCACACATGAAAGGAGCCTTGATTTCCTTGATGGCACTCCAGAGAAACCCCAAGAACACTGTTTCAAGGCGAGAGGGATCCTAGATCACTGTAGCAACACGAAAGAGCTCCGTGGACCAAAGATCAACTCGAGATGAGAGGTTAGTCCCTGGCTTCGACTCCAGAGTAATACCACCTTACCACAAGCACCTCAAGAGGAGGCTTCTCTCAGCTCTAAGTATGTGAGAGGGACCCTGAGTTTGCGGCCTCACGTGGAATGGACACCGCAATGCCCTGACTCGAAATAAGGCCGGATATCCCTACAGTGACTTGAATGCCGGCTCGTCTTGCATCTTCCAAGACAAAAGGCTGTCTGAATCCCCTGTGGAGACCACAGAGAAAGACCTAGTTCCCCACCTCATCGCGCCCGGAGGCCTCACATTCTTTAACAACTCCAGAGGTACGCGGAGATCAGTGCCTCCAAAGGAGATGATGCCTGACTCCTCGTGAATCTTGACAGGAGGCCCAGGATTGCTGTGGCACGTGGAAAGGGTCCCTTGGTCTCCCGCCTCAGCTAGAGAGGCGTCCCAATTGCCCTGCCAAGCCTCGAGGAGAATCCCGAGTTGTCCCTCGCAACTAGGCAGGAGTACAGTAGTCAATGAACAAACACGTGTGTGGAAGGGCCATCCACGTCGTAACGCGAGAAGATACCCCAGGTTCCCGCCGCAACTCGAGAAAAACCATGAGACTTCCCCCTCGCCGCGAGATGAGGCCCGATTTCCCTGCACTGTGTGCAGAGCAATTCCGTGTTGCAAGTCACACAGGAAAGGAGCCTTGATTTCCTTGATGGCACTCCAGAGAAATCCCAAGAACACTGTTTCAATGATAGAGGGACCCTGAGGTCACTGTAGCAACACGAAAGAGCTCCGTGGACCAAAAATCAACTCGAGATGAGAGGTTAGTCCCTGGCTTCGACTCCAGAGGAATATCACCTTACCACAAGCTCCTCAAGAGGAGGCTTCTCTCAGCTTTAGGTATGTGAGAGGGACAATGAGTTTGTGGCCTCAAGTGAATTGGACACCGCGATGCCCTGACCTGAAATAAGGCCGGATATCCCTGCAGTGACTTGAATGCAGGCTCGCCTTGCATCTCCCAAGACGAAAGGATGTCTGAATCCCCTGTGGAGACCACAGAGAAAGACTTAGTTCCCCACCTCATCGCGACCGGAGGCCTCACATCCTTTGAAAACTCCAGAGGTACGCGGAGATCAGTGCCTCCAAAGGAGCCGATGACTGACTCCTCGTGAAATTTGATAGGAGTCCCAGGATTCCTGTGGCAGGTGGAAAGGGACCCTTGGTCTCCCGCCTCAGCTGGAGAGGCGTCCCAATTGCCCTGCCAAGCCTCGAGGAGAATCGCGAGTTGTCCCTCGCAACTAGGCAGGAGTCCTGACGTCGCTGAGCAAACACGTGTGTGGAGGTGCCATCCCCGTCGTAACTCGAGAAGATACCCCAAGTTCCCGCCGCAACTCGAGAAAAACCATGAGAGTTCCCCCTCGCTGCGAGATGAGGCCCGATTCCCCTGCACTGCGTGCAGAGCAATTCCGTGGTGCACATGACACAGGAAAGGAGCCTTGATTTCCTTAATGGCACTCCAGAGAAAACCGAAGAACACTGTTTCAAGGCTAGAGGGATCCTGAGGTCACTGGAGCAACACGAAAGAGCTCCGTGGACCAAGAATCAACTCGAGATGAGAGGTTAGTCCCTGGCTTCGACTCCAGAGGAATACCACCTTACCAGAAGAACCTCAATAGGAGGCTTCTCTCAGTTCTAGGTATGTGAGAGGGACCCTGAGTTTGTGGCCTCAAGTGGAATGGACACCGCGATGCCCTGACTCGAAATAAGGCCGGATATCCCTGCAGTGACTTGAATGCAGGCTCGTCTTGCATCTCGCAAGACGAAAGGCTGTCTGAATCCCCTGTGGAGACCACAGAGAAAGAGTTAGTTCCCAACCTCATAGCCACCGGAGGCCTCACATTCTTTAATAACTCCAGAGGTACGCGGAGATCAGTGACTCCAAAGGAGATGATGCCTGACTCATCGTGAATCTTGACAGGAGTCCCAGGATTGCTGTGGCACGTGGAAAGGGACACTTGGTCTCCCGCCTCAGCTAGAGAGGCGTCCCAATTGACCTGCCAAGCCTCGAGGAGAATCCCGAGTTGTCCCTCGCAACTAGGCAGGAGTCCAGACGTCAACGAACAAACACGTGTGTGGAAGGGCCACCCCCGTCGTAACTCGATAATAAACCCCAGGTTCCCGCCGCAACTCGAGAAAAAACATGAGACTTTCCCCTCGCCGGGAGATGAGGTCCGATTCCCCTGCACTGCGTGCAGAGCAATTCCGTGTTGCACATCACACAGGAAAGGAGCCTTGATTTCCGTGATGGCACTCCAGAGAAACCCCAAGATCACTGTTTCAAGGCTAGAGGGATCCTGAGGTCACTGTTGCAAGACGAAAGGGCTGCGTGGACCAAAAATCAACTCGAGATGAGAGGTTAGTCCCTGGCTTCGACTCCAGAGGAATACCACCTTACCAGAAGAACCTCAAAGGGGAGGCTTCTCTCAGCTCTAGGTATGTGAGAGGGACCCTGAGTTTGCGGCCTCAAGTGAATAGGGCACCGCGATGGCATGGCTCGAAATAAGGCCGGATATCCCTACAGTGACTTGAATGCAGGCTCGTCTTGCATCTCCCAAGACGAAAGGATGTCTGAATCCCCTGTGGGGACCACAGAGAAAGACCTAGTTCCCCACATCATGGCGACCGGAGGCCTCACATCCTTTGAAAACTCCAGAGGTACGCGGAGATCAGTGCCTCCAAAGGAGACGATGCCTGACTCCTCGTGAAACTTGATAGGAGTCCCAGGATTCCTGTGGCATGTGGAAAGGGACCCTTGGTCTCCCGCCTCAGCTGGAGAGGGGTCCCAATTGCCCTGCCAAGCCTCGAGGAGAATCCCGAGTTGTCCCTCGCAACTAGGCTGGCGTCCTGACGTCGCTGAACAAACACGTGTGTGGAAGGGCCATCCCCGTCATAACTCGAGAATATACCCCAGGTTCCCGCCGCAACTCGAGAAAAACCATGAGACTTCCCCCTCGCTGCGAGATGAGGCCCGATTCCCCTGCACTGTGTGCAGAGCAATTCCGTGTTGCATATCACACATTAAAGGATCCTTGATTTCCTTGATGGCACTCCAGAGAAACCCCAAGAACACTGTTTCAAGGCTAGAGGGATCCTGATGTCACTGTAGCAACACGAAAGAGCACCGTGGACCAAAAATCAACTCTAGATGAGAGGTGAGGTCCTGGCCTCGACTCCAGAGGAATGCCACCTAACCACAAGCACCTCAAGAGGAGGCTTCTCTCAGCTCTAGGTATGTGAGAGGGACCCTGATTTGCGGCCTCATGTGGAAAGGACACCGAGATGCCATGACTCAAATGTTGGCCGGATATCCCTGCAGTGACTTGAATGCAGGCTCGTCTTGCATCTCCCAAGACGAAAGGATGTCTGAATCCCCTGTGGAGACCACAGAGAAAGACCTAGTTCCCCACCTCATCGCGACCGGAGATCTCAAAATCTTTAATAACTCCAGAGGTACGCGGAGATCAGTGCCTCCAAAGAAGACGATGCCTGACGCCTCGTGAAACTTGATAGGAGTCCCAGGATTCCTGTGGCAGGTGGAAAGGGACCCTTGGTCTCCCGCCTCAGCTGGAGAGGCGTCCCAATTGCCCTGCCAAGCCTCGAGGAGAATCCCGAGTTGTCGCTCGTAACTAGGCAGGATTCCTGACCTCGCTGAACAAACACGTGTGTGGAAGGGCCATCCCCGTCGTAACTCGAGAATATACCCCAGGTTCCTGCCGCAAATCGAGAAAAACCATGAGACTTCCCCCTCGCCGCAAGATGAGGTCCGATTCCCCAGCACTGTGTGCAGAGCAATTCCGTGTTGCATATCACACAGGAAAGGAGCCTTGATTTCCTTGATGGCACTCCAGAGAAACCCCAAGAACACTGTTTTAAGGCTAGAGGGATCCTGAGGTCACTGTAGCAACATGAAAGCGCTCGGAAGACCAAAAGTCAACTAGAGATGAGAGGTTAGTACATGGCGTCGACTCCAGAGGAATACCACCTTACCAAAAGCACCTCAAGAGGAGGCTTCTCTCAGCTCTAGGTATGTGAGAGGGACCCTGAGTTTGCGGTCTCAAGTGGAATGGACACCGCGAAGCCCTGAGTCGAAATAAGGCCGGATATCCCTGCAATGACTTGAATGCAGGCTCGTCTTGCATCTCCCAAGATGAAAGGATGTCTGAATCCCCTGTGGAGACCACAGAGAAAGACCTAGTTCCCCACCTCATCGCGACCGGAGGCCTCACATCCTTTGAAAACTCCAGAGGTACGCGGGGATCAGTGCCTCCAAAGGAGACGATGCCTGAGTCCTCGTGAAACTTGATAGGAGTCCCAGGATTCCTGTGGCACGTGGAAAGTGACCCTTGGTCTCCCGCCTCAGCTGGAGAGGCATTCCAATTGCCCTGCCAAGCCTCGAGGAGAATCCCGAGTTGTCCCTCGCAACTAGGCAGGAGTATAGACGTCAATGAACAAACACGTGTGTGGAAGGGCCATCCCCGTCGTAACTCGAGAAGATACCCCAGGTTCCGGCCGCAATTCGATAAAAACCATGAGACTTCCCCCTCGCCGGGAGATGAGGTCCGATTCCCCTGCACAGCGTGCAGAGCAATTACGTGTTGCACATGACACATGAAAGGAGCCATGATTTCCTTGATGGCACTCCAGAGAAACCCCAAGAACACTGTTTCAAGGCTAGAGGGATCCTGAGGTCACTGTAGCAACACGAAAGGGCTCCGTGAACCAAAAATCAACTCGAGATGAGAGGTTAGTCCCTGGTTTCGACTCCAGAGGAAAACCACCTTACCAGAAGAACCTCAATAGGAGGCTTCTCTCAGCTCTAGGTATGTGAGAGGAACCCTGAGTTTGCGGCCTCAAGTGGAATGGACACCGCGATGCCCTGACTCGAAATAAGGCCGGATATGCCTGCAGTGACTTGAATGCAGGCTCGTCTTGCATCTCCCAAGATGAAAGGATGTCTGAATCCCCTGTGGAGACCACAGAGAAAGACCTAGTTCCCCACCTCATCGCGACCGGAGGCCTCACATCCTTTGAAAACTCCAGAGGTATGCGGAGATCAGTGCCTCCAAAGGAGACGATGCCTGACTCCTCGTGAAACTTGATAGGAATCCCAGGATTCCTGTGGCACGTGGAAAGGGATCCTTGGTCTCTCGCCTCAGCTGGAGAGGCGTCCCAATTGCCCTGACAAGCCTCGAGGAGAAGCCCGAGTTGTCCCTCGCAACCAGGCAGTAGTCCTGACGTCGCTGAATAAACACGTGTGTGGAAGGGCCATCCCCGTCGTAACTCGAGAATATACCCCAGGTTCCCGCCGCAAATCGAGAAAAACCATGAGACTTCCCCCTCGCCGCCAGATGAGGCCCGATTCCCCTGCACTGCGTGCAGAGCAATTCCGTGTTGCACATCACACAGGAAAGGAGCCTTGATTTCCTTGATGCCACTCCAGAGAAACCCCAAGATCACTGTTTCAAGGCTAGAGCGATTCTGAGGTCACTGTAGCAAAAGGAAAGAGCTCCGTGGACCCCTAATCAACTCGAGATGAGAGGTTAGTCCCTGGCTTCGACTCCAGAGGAATACCACCTTACCACAAGCACCTCAAGAGGAGGCTTCTCTCAGCTCTAGGTATGTGAGAGGGACCCTGAGTTTGCGGCCTCAAGTGGAATGGACACCGCGATGCCCTGACTCGAAATAAGGCGTGATATCCCTGCAGTGACTTGAATGCAGGCTCGTCTTGCATCTCCCAAGACGAAATGATGTCTGAATCCCCTGTGGAGACCACAGAGAAAAATCTATTTCCCCACCTCATCGCGACCGGAGGCCTCACATCCTTTGAAAACTGCAGAGGTACGCGCAGATCAGTGCCTCCAAAGGAGACGATGCCTGACTCCTCGTGAAACTTGATAGGAGTCCCAGGATTCCTGTGGCACGTTGAAAGGGACCCTTGGTCTCTGGCCTCAGCTGGAGAGGCGTCCCAATTTTCCTGCCAAGCCTCGAGGAGAATCCCGAGTTGTCCCTCGCAACTAGGCAGGAGTCCTGACGTCGCTGAACAAACACGTGTGTGGAAGGGCCATCCCTGTCGTAAATCGAGAATATACCCCAGGTTCCCGCCGCAACCCGAGAAAAACCATGAGACTTCCCACTCGCCACGAGATGAGGCCCGATTCCCCTGCACTGCGTGCAGAGCAATTCCGTGTTGCACATCACACATGAAAGGAGCCATGATTTCCTTGATGGCTCTCCAGAGAAACCCCAAGAACACTTTTTCAAGGCTAGAGTGATCCTGAGGTCACTGTAGCAACACGAAAGGGCTCCGTGGACCAAAAATCAACTCGAGATGAGAGGTTAGTCCCGGGCTTCGACTCCAGAGGAATACCACCTTAGCACAAGCACCTCAAGAGGAGGCTTCTCTCAGCTCTAGGTATGTGAGAGGGACCCTGAGTTTGCGGCCTCAAGTGGAATGGACACCGCGATGCCCTGACTCGAAAGAAGGCCGGATATCCCTGCAGTGACTTGAATGCAGGCTCGTCTTGCATCTCCCAAGACGAAAGGATGTCTGAATCCCCTGTGGAGACCACAGAGAAAGACCTAGTTCCCCACCTCATCGCGACCGGAGGCCTCACATTCTTTAACAACTCCAGAGGTACGCGGAAATCAGTGCCTCCAAAGGAGATGATGCCTGACTCCTCGTGAATCTTGACAGGAGGCCCAGGATTGCTGTGGCACGTGGAAAGGGACCCTTGGTCTCCCGCCTCAGCTAGAGAGGCGTCCCAATTGCCCTGCCAAGCCTCGAGGAGAATCCCGAGTTGTCCCTCGCAACTAGGCAGGAGTATAGACGTCAATGAACAAACACGTGTGTGGAAGGGCCATCCCCGTCGTAACTCGAGAAGATACCCCAGGTTCCCGCCGCAACTCGAGAAAAACGATGAGACTTCCCACTCCCCACGAGATGAGGCCCGATTCCCCTGCACTGCGTGCAGAGCAATTCCGTGTTGCAAGTCACACAGGAAAGGAGCCTTGATTTCCTTGATGGCACTCCAGAGAAACCCCAAGAACACTGTTTCAATGATAGAGGGACCCTGAGGTCACTGTAGCAACACGAAAGAGCTCCGTGGACCAAAAATCAACACGAGATGAGAGGTTAGTCCCTGGCTTCGACTCCAGAGGAATACCACCTTACCACAAGCACCTCAAGAGGAGGCTTCTCTCAGCTCTAGGTATGTGAGAGGGACCCTGAGTTTGTGGCCTCAAGTGAATTGGACACCGCGATGCCCTGGCTCGAAATAAGGCCGGATATCCCTGCAGTGACTTGAATGCAGGCTCCCCTTGCATCTCCCAAGACGAAAGGATGTCTGAATCCCCTGTGGAGACCACAGAGAAAGACTTAGTTCCCCACCTCATCGCAACCGGAGGCCTCACATCCTTTGAAAACTTCAGAGGTACGCGGAGATCAGTGCCTCCAAAGGAGACGATGTCTGATTCCTCGTGAAATTTGATAGGAGTCCCAGGATTCCTGTGGCAGGTGGAAAGGGACCCTTGGTCTCCTGCCTCAGCTGGAGAGGCATCTCAATTGCCCTGCCAAGCCTCGAGGATAATCGCGATTTGTCCCTCGCAACTAGGCATGAGTCCTGACGTCGCTGAACAAACACGTGTGTGGAAGAGCCATCCCCGTCGTAACTCAAGAAGATACCCCAGGTTGCCGCCGCAACTCGAGAAAAACCATGAGACTTCCCCCTCGCCGCGAGATGAGGCCCGATTCCCCTGCACTGACTGCAGAGCAATTCCGTGTAGCACATCACACATGAAAGGAGCCTTGATTTCCTTGATGGCACTCCAGAGAAACCCCAGGAACACTGTTTCAAGGCTAGAGGGATCCTGAGGTCACTGGAGCAACAGGAAAGAGTTCCGTGGACCAAAAATCAACTCGAGATGAGAGGTTAGTCCCTGGCTTCGACTCCAGAGGAATACCACCTTACCACAAGCAACTCAACAGGAGGCTTCTCTCAGCTCTAGGTATGTGAGAGGGACCCTGAGTTTGCGGCCTCAAGTGGAATGGACAAGGCGATGCCCTGACTCGAAATAAGGCTGGATATCCCTGCAGTGACTTGAATGCAGGCTCGTCTTGCATCTCCCAACACGAAAGGATGTCTGAATCCCCTGTGGAGACCACAGAGAAAAACCTAGTTCCCCACCTCATCGCGACCGGAGACCTCACATTCTTTAACAACTCCAGAGGTACGCGGAGATCAGTGCCTCCAAAGGAGACGATGCCTGACTCCTCGTGAAACTTGATAGGAGTCCCAGGATTACTGTGGCACGTGGAAAGGGACCCTTGGTCTCCCGCCTCAGCTGGAGAGGCGTCCCAATTGTCCTGCCAAGCCTCGAGGAGAATCCCGAGTTGTTCCTCGCAACTAGGCAGGAGTCCTGACGTCGCTGAACAAACACGTGTGTGGAAGGGCCATCCCCGTCGTAACTCGAGAAGATACCCCAGGTTCCGGCCGCAATTCGATAAAAACCATGAGACTTCCCCCTCGCCGGGAGATGAGGTCCGATTCCCCTGCACAGCGTGCAGAGCAATTACGTGTTGCACATGACACATGAAAGGAGCCATGATTTCCTTGATGGCACTCCAGAGAAACCCTAAGAACACTGTTTCAAGGCTAGAGGGATCCTGAGGTCACTGTAGCAAAAGGAAAGAGCTCCGTGGACCCCAAATCAACTCGAGATGAGAGGTTAGTCCCTGGCTTCGACTCCAGAGGAATACCACCTTACCACAAGCACCTCAAGAGGAGGCTTCTCTCAGCTCTAGGTATGTGAGAGGGACCCTGAGTTTGCGGCCTCAAGTGGAATGGACACCGCGATGCCCTGACTCGAAATAAGGCCGGATATCCCTGCAGTGACTTGAATGCAGGCTCGTCTTGCATCTCCCAAGACGAAATGATGTCTGAATCCCCTGTGGAGACCACAGAGAAAAACCTAGTTCCCCACCTCATCGCGACCGGAGGCCTCACATCCTTTGAAAACTGCAGAGGTACGCGGAGATCAGTGCCTCCAAAGGAGACGATGCCTGACTCCTCGTGAAACTTGATAGGAGTCCCAGGATTCCTGTGGCACGTTGAAAGGGACCCTTGGTCTCTGGCCTCAGCTGGAGAGGCGTCCCAATTGTCCTGCCAAGCCTCGAGGAGAATCCCGAGTTGTCCCTCGCAACTAGGCAGGAGTCCTGACGTCGCTGAACAAACACGTGTGTGGAAGGGCCATCCCTGTCGTAAATCGAGAATATACCCCAGGTTCCCGCCGCAACCCGAGAAAAACCATGAGACTTCCCACTCGCCACGAGATGAGGCCCGATTCCCCTGCACTGCGTGCAGAGCAATTCCGTGTTGCACATCACACATGAAAGGAGCCATAATTTCCTTGATGGCTCTCCAGAGAAACCCCAAGAACACTGTTTCAAGGCTAGAGGGATCCTGAGGTCACTGTAGCAACACGAAAGGGCTCCGTGGACCAAAAATCAACTCGAGATGAGAGGTTAGTCCCGGGCTTCGACTCCAGAGGAATACCACCTTAGCACAAGCACCTCAAGAGGAGGCTTCTCTCAGCTCTAGGTATGTGAGAGGGACCCTGAGTTTGCGGCCTCAAGTGGAATGGACACCGCGATGCCCTGACTCGAAAGAAGGCCTGATATCCCTGCAGTGACTTGAATGCAGGCTCGTCTTGCATCTCCCAAGACGAAAGGTTGTCTGAATCCCCTGTGGAGACCACAGAGAAAGACCTAGTTCCCCACCTCATCGCGACGGGAGGTCTCACATCCTTTGAAAACTCCAGAGGGACGCGGAGATCAGTGCCTCCAAAGGAGACGATGCCTGACTCCTCGTGAAACATGATAGGAGTCCCAGGATTCCTGTGGCACGTGGAAAGTGACCCTTGGTCTCCCGCCTCAGCTGGAGAGGCATTCCAATTGCCCTGACAAGCCTCGAGGAGAATCCCGAGTTGTCCCTCGCAACTAGACAGGAGTCCTGACGTCGCTGAACAAACACGTGTGTGGAAGGGCCATACCCGTCATAAGTCGAGAAGATACCCCAGGTTCCCGCCGCAATTCGATAAAAACCATGAGACTTCCCCCTCGCCGGGAGATGAGGTCCGATTCCCCTGCACAGCAGGCAGAGCAATTACGTGTTGCACATCACACATGAAAGGAGCCATGATTTCCTTGATGGCACTCCAGAGAAAACCCAAGAACACTGTTTCAAGGCTAGAGGGATCCTGAGGTCACTGTAGCAACACGAAAGGGCTCCGTGGACCAAAAGTCAACTCGAGATGAGAGGTTAGTCCCTGGCTTCGACTCCAGAGGAATACCACCTTAGCACAAGCACCTCAAGAGGAGGCTTCTCTCAGCTCTAGGTATGTGAGAGGGACCCTGAGTTTGCGGCCTCAAGTGGAATGGACACCGCGATGCCCTGACTCGAAATAAGGCCGGATATCCTTGCAGTGACTTGAATGCAGGCTCGTCTTGCATCTCCCAAGACGAAAGGCTGTCTGAATCCCGTGTGGAGACCACAGAGAAAGAGCTAGTTCCCCACCTCATAGCGACCGGAGGCCTCACATTCTTTAATAACTCCAGAGGTACGCGGAGATCAGTGACTCCAAAGGAGATGATGCCTGACTACTCGTGAATCTGGACAGGAGTCCCAGGATTCCTGTGGCACGTGGAAAGGGACCCTTGGTCTCCCGCCTCAGATGGAGAGGCGTCCCAATTGCCCTGCCAAGCCTCGAGGAGAATCGCGAGTTTTCCCTCGCAACTAGGCAGGAGTCCTGACGTCGCTGAACAAACACGTGTGTGGAAGGGCCATCCCCGACGTAACTCGAGAATAAACATCAGGTTCCCGCCGCAACTCGAGAAAAAACATGAGACTTCCCCCTCGCCACGAGATGAGGTCCGATTCCCCTGCACTGCGTGCAGAGCAATTTCGTGTTGCTCATCACACATGAAAGGAGCCATGATTTCCTTGATGGCTCTCCAGAGAAACCCCAAGAACACTGTTTCAAGGCTAGAGGGATCCTGAGGTCACTGTAGCAACACGAAAGGGCTCCGTGGACCAAAAATCAACTCGAGATGAGAGGTGAGTCCCGGGCTTCGACTCCAGAGGAATACCACCCTACCACAAGCACCTCAAGAGGAGGCTTCTCTCAGCTCTAGGTATGTGAGAGGGACCCTGAGTTTGCGGCCTCAAGTGGAATGGACACCGCGATGCCCTGACTCGAAATAAGGCCGGATATCCCTGCAGTGACTTGAATGCAGGCTCGTCTTGCATCTCCCAAGACGAAAGGATGTCTGAATCCCCTGTGGAGACCACAGAGAAAGACCTAGTTCCCCACCTCATCGCGACGGGAGGCCTCACATCCTTTGAAAACTCCAGAGGTACGCAGGGATCAGTGCCTCCAAAGGAGACGATGCCTGACTCCTCGTGAAACATGATAGGAGTCCCAGGATTCCTGTGGCACGTGGAAAGGGACCCTTGGTCTCCCGCCTCAGCTGGAGAGGCATTCCAATTGCCCTGACAAGCCTCGAGGAGAATCCCGAGTTGTCCCTCGCAACTAGACAGGAGTCCTGACGTCGCTGAACAAACACGTGTGTGGAAGGGCCATCCCCGTCGTAACTCGAGAATATACCCCAGGTTCCCGCCGCAACTCGAGAAAAACCATGAGACTGCCCCCTCTCCGCGAGATGAGCCCCGATATCCCTGCACAGCGTGCAGAGCAATTCCGTGTTGCACATCACACATGAAAGGAGCCATGATTTCCTTGATGGCTCTCCAGAGAAACCCCAAGAACACTGTTTCAAGGCTAGAAGGATCTTGAGGTCACTGCAGCAACACGAAAGGGCTCCGTGGACCAAAAATCAACTCGAGATGAGAGGTTAGTCCCGGGCTTCGACTCCAGAGGAATACCACCTTAGCACAAGCACCTCAAGAGGAGGCTTCTCTCAGCTCTAGGTATGTGAGAGGGACCCTGAGTTTGCGGCCTCAAGTGGAATGGACACCGCGATGCCCTCACTCGAGAGAAGGCCTGATATCCCTGCAGTGACTTCAATGCAGGCTCGTCCTGCATCTCCCAAGACGAAAGGCTGTCTGAATCCCCTGTGGAGACCACAGAGAAAGAGCTAGTTCCCCACCTCATCGCGACCGGAGGCCTCACATTCTTTAACACCTCCAGAGGTACGCGGAGATCAGTGCCTCCAAAGGAGATGATGCCTGACTCCTCGTGAGTCTTGACAGGAGGCCCAGGATTGCTGTGGCACGTGGAAAGGAACACTGGTCTCCCGCCTCAGCTAGAGAGGGGTCCCAATTGACCTGCCAAGCCTCGAGGAGAATCCGAGTTGTCCCTCGCAACTAGGCAGGAGTACAGACGTCAATGAACAAACACGTGTGTGGAAGGGCCATCCCCGTCGTAACTCGAGAAGATACGCCAGGTTCCCGAGGCAACTCGAGAAAAACCATGAGACTTCCCACTCGCCACGAGATGAGGCCCGATTCCCCTGCACTGCGTGCAGAGCAATTCCGTGTTGCAAGTCACACAGGAAAGGAGCCTTGATTTCCTTGATGGCACTCCAGAGAAACCCCAAGAACACTGTTTCAATGATAGAGGGACCCTGAGGTCACTGTAGCAACACGAAAGAGCTCCGTGGACCAAAAATCAACTCGAGATGAGAGGTTATTCCCTGGCTTTGACTCCAGAGGAATATCACTTTACCACAAGCTCCTCAAGAGGAGGCTTATCTCAGCTCTAGGTATGTGAGAGGGACCCTGAGTTTGTGGCCTCAAGTGAATTGGACACCGCGATGCCCTGACTCGAAATAAGCCCGGATATCCCTGCAGTGACTTGAATGCAGGCTCGCCTTGCATCTCCCAAGATGAAAGGATGTCTGAATCCCCTGTGGAGACCACAGAGAAAGACTTAGTTCCCCACCTCATCGCGACCGGAGGCCTCACATCCTTGGAAAACTCCAGAGGTACGCGGAGATCAGTGCCTCTAAAGGAGACGATGTCTGACTCCTCGTGAAATTTGATAGGAGTCCCAGGATTCCTGTGGCAGGTGGAAAGGGACCCTTGGTCTCCTGCCTCAGCTGGAGAGGCATCTCAATTGCCCTGCCAAGCCTCGAGGAGAATCGCGATTTGTCCCTCGCAACTAGGCAGGAGTCCTGACGTCGCTGAGCAAACACGTGTGTGGAAGGGCTATCCCCGTCGTAACTCGAGAATATACCCCAGGTTCCCGCCGCAACTCGAGAAAAACCATGAGACTTCCCCCTCGCCACGATATGAGGTCCGATTCCCCTGCACTGCATGCAGAGCAATTCCGTGGTGCACATCACACATGAAAGGAGCCTTGATTTCTTGATGGCTCTCCAGAGAAACCCCAAGAACACTGTTTCAAGGCTAGAGGGATCCTGAGGTCACTGTAGCAACACGAAAGAGCTCCGTGGACCAAAAATCAACTCAAGATGAGAGGTTAGTCCCTGGCTTCGACTCCAGAGGAATACCAACTTACCGCAAGCACCTCAAAGGAGGCTTCTCTCAGCTCTAGGTATGTGAGAGGGACCCTGAGTTTGCGGCCTCAAGTGGACTGGACACCGCGATGCCCTGACTCGAAATAAGGACGGATATCCCTGCAGTGACTTGAATGCAGGCTCGTCTTGCATCTCTCAAGATGAAAGGATGTCTGAATCCCCTTTGGAGACCACAGAGAAAGACCTAGTTCCCCACCTCTTCGCGACCGGAGACCTCACATCCTTTGAAAACTCCAGAGATGCGCGGAGATCTGTGCCTCCAAAGGAGACGATGCCTGACTCCTGGTGAAACTTGATAGGCGTCCCAGGATTCCTGTGGCACGTGGAAAGGGACCCTTGGTCTCCCGCCTCAGCTGGAGAGGCGTCCCAATTGCCCTGCCAAGCCTCGAGGAGAATCACGAGTTGTCCCTCTCAACTAGGCAGGAGTCCTGACGTCGCTGAACAAACACGTGTGTGGAAGGGCCATTCCCGTCGTAACTCGAGAATATACCCCAGGTTCCCGGCACAACCTGAGAAAAACCATGAGACTTCCCCATCGCAGGGAGATGAGGCCAGATTACCCTGCCTTGCGTGCAGCGCAATTCCGGGTTGCACATCACACAGGAAAGGAGCCTTGATTTCCTTGATGGCACTCCAGAGAAACCCCAAGAACACTGTTTCAAGGCTAGAGGGACCCTGAGGTCACTGTAGCAACACGAAAGAGCTCCGTGGACCAAAAATCAACTCGAGATGAGAGGTTAGTCCCTGGCTTCGACTCCAGAGGAATACCACCTTACCACAAGCACCTCAAGAGGAGGCTTCTCTCAGCTCTAGGTATATGAGAGGGACCCTGAATTTGCGGCCTCAAGTTGAATGGACACCGTGACGCCCTGACTCGAAATCCGGCCGGATATCCCTGCAGTGACTTGAATGCAGGCTCGTTTTGGATCTCCCAAGACGAAAGGATGTCTGAATCCCCTGTGAAGACCACAGAGAAAGAGCTAGTTCCCCACCTCATCCCGACCGGAGGCCTCACATCCTTTGAAAACTCCAGAGGTATGCGAAGAAGAATGCCTCAAAAGGAGACAATGCCTGACTCCTCGTGAAAATTGATAGGAGTCCCAGGATTCCTGTGGCACGTGGAAAGGGACCCTTGGTCTCCCGCCTCAGATGGAGAGGCGTCCCAATTGCCCTGCCAAGCCTCGAGGAGAATCACGAGTTGTCCCTCGCAACTAGGCAGGAGTCCTGACGTCGCTGAACAAACACGTGTGTGGAAGGGCCATCCCCGCCGTACCTCGAGAATATACCGCAGGTTGCCGCCTCAACTCGAGAAAAACCATGAGACTTCCCACTCGCCACGAGATGAGGCCCGATTCCCCTGCACTGCGTGCAGAGCAATTCCGTGTTGCACATCACACAGGAAAGGAGCCTTGATTTCCTTGATGGCACTCCAGCGAACCCCCAAGAACACTGTTTCAAGGCTAGAGGGACCCTGAGGTCACTGTAGCAACATGAAAGAGCTCCGTGGACCAGGAATCAACTCGAGATGAGAGGGTAGTCCCTGGCTTCGATTCCAGAGAAATACCACCTTACCACAAGCACCTCAAGAGGAGGCTTCTCTCAGCTCTAGGTATGTGAGAGGGACCCTGAGTTTGCGGCCTCAAGTGAATTGGACACCGCGATGCCCTGACTCGAAATAAGGCCGGATATCCCTACAGTGACTTGAATGCAGGCTCGTCTTGCATCTCCCAAGACGAAAGGATGTCTGAGTCCCCTGTGGAGACCACAGAGAAAGACCTGGTTCCCCACCTCATCGCGACCGGAGGCCTCACATCCTTTGAAAACTCCAGAGGGACGTGGAGATCAGTGCCTCCAATGGAGACGATGCCTGACTCCTCGTGAAACTTGATAGGAGTCCCAGGATTTCTGTGGCACGTGGAAAGGGACCCTTGGTCTCCCGCCTCAGCTGGAGAGGCGTCCCAATTGTCCTGCCAAGCCTCGAGGAGAATGCCGAGTTGTCCCTCGCAACTAGGCACGAGTCCTGACGTCGCTGAACAAACACGTGTGTGGAAGGGCCATCCCCGTCGTAACTCGAGAAGATACCCCAGGTTCCCGCCGCAATTCGATAAAAACCATGAGACTTCCCCCTCGCCGGGAGATGAGGTCCGATTCCTCTGCACAGCGTGCCTAGCAATTACGTGTTGCACATGACACATGAAAGGAGCCATGATTTCCTTGATGGCACTCCAGAGAAACCCCAAGAACACTGTTTCAAGGCTAGAGGGATCCTGAGGTCACTGTAGCAACACGAAAGGGCTCCGTGAACCAAAAATCAACTCGAGAAGAGAGATTAGTCCTTGGCTTCGACTCCAGAGGAATACCACCTTAGCACAAGCACCTCAAGAGGAGGCTTCTCTCTGCTCTAGGTATGTGAGAGGGACCATGAGTTTGCGGCCTTAAGTGGAATGGACACCGCGATGCCCTGACTCGAAAGAAAGCCTGATATCCCTGCAGTGACTTGAATGCAGGCTCGTCTTGCATCTCCCAAGACGAAAGGCTGTCTGAATCCCCTGTGGAGACCACAGAGAAAGAGCTAGTTCCCCACCTCATAGCGACCGGAGGCCTCAGATTCTTTAATAACTCCAGAGGTACGCGGAGATTAGTGACTCCAAAGGAGATGATGCCTGACTCCTCATGAATCTGGACAGGAGTCCCAGGATTTCTGTGGCAGGTGGAAAGGAACCCTTGGTCTCCCGCCTCAGCTGGAGGGGCGTCCCAATTGCCCTGCCAAGCCTCGAGGGGAATCCCGAGTTGACCCTCGCAACTAGGCAAGAGTCCTAACGTCGCTGAACAAACACGTGTGTGGAAGGGCCATCCCCGTCGTAATTCGAGAAGATACCCCAGGTTTCCGCCGCAACTCGAGAAAAACCATGAGACTTCCCCCTCGCCGCGAGATGAGGCCCGATATCCCTGCACTGCGTGCAGAGCAATGCCATGTTGCACATCACACAGGAAAGGAGCCTTGATTTCCTTGATGGCACTCCAGAGAAACCCCAAGAACACTGTTTCAAGGCTAGAGGGATCCTGAGGTCACTGTAGCAACACGAAAGAGCTCCATGGACCAAAAATCAACTCGAGATGAGAGGTTATTCCCTGGCTTCGACTCCAGAGGAATACCACCTTACCACAAGCACCTCAAGAGGAGGCTTCTCTCAGCTCTAGGTATGTTAGAGGGTCCCTGAATTTGCGGCCTCAAGTGGAATGGACACCGCGATTTCCTGACTCGAAAATTGGCCGGATATCCCTGCAGTGACTTGAATGCAGGCTCGTCTTGATTCTCCCAAGACGAAAGGATGCCTGAATCCCCTGTGGAGACCACAGAGAAAGACCTAGTTCCCCACCTCATCCCGACCGGAGGCCTCACATCCTTTGAAAATTCCAGAGGTATGCAGAGATCAGTGCCTCCCAAGGAGACGATGCCTGACTCCTCGTGAAACTTGATAGGAGTCCCAGGATTCCTGTGGCACGTGGA
Organism: Cervus elaphus; assembly: GCF_910594005.1. Classification (NCBI taxonomy): domain Eukaryota; kingdom Metazoa; phylum Chordata; class Mammalia; order Artiodactyla; family Cervidae; genus Cervus; species Cervus elaphus. The sequence continues at coordinate 47,689,604 of NC_057830.1, forward strand.
AAGGGACCCTTGGTCTCCCGCCTCAGCTGGAGAGGGGTCCCAATTGCCCTGCCAAGCTTGAGGAGAATCCCGAGTTGTCCCTCGCAACTAGGCAGGAGTCCTGACGTCGCTGAACAAACATGTGTGTGGAAGGGCCATCCCCGTCATAACTCGAGAATATACCCCAGGTTCCCGCCGCAACTCGAGAAAAACCATGAGACTTCCCCCTCGTCGCGAGATGAGGCCCGATTCCCCTGCACTGTGTGCAGAGCAATTCCGTGTTGCACATCACACATGAAAGGAGCCTTGATTTCCTTGATGGCTCTCCAGAGAAACCCCAAGAACACTGTTTCAAGGCTAGAGGGATCCTGAGGTCACTGTAGCAACACGAAAGAGCTTCGTGGACCAAAAATCAACTGCAGATGAGAGGTGAGGTCCTGGCCTCGACTGCAGAGGAATACCACCTAACACAAGCACCTCAAGATGAGGCTTCTCTCAGCTCTAGTTATGTGAGAGGGACCCTGATTTTTGGCCTTAAGTGGAAAGGACACCGAGATGCCATGACTCAAATGTTGTCCGGATATCCCTGCAGTGACTTGAATGCAGGCTCGCCTTGCATCTCCCAAGACGAAAGGATGTCTGAATCCCCTGTGGAGACCACAGAGAAAGACCTAGTTCCCCACCTCATCGCGACCGGAGACCTCACATTCTTTAATAACTCCAGAGGTACGGGGAGATCAGTGCCTCCAAAGGAGACGATGCCTGACTCCTCGTGAATCATGATAGGAGTCCCAGGATTCCTGTGGCACGTGGAAAGGGACCCCTGGTCTCCCGCCTCAGCTGGAGAGGCGTCCCAATTTCCCTGCCAATCCTCGAGGAGAATCCCGAGTTGTCGCTCGTAACTAGGTAGGATTCCTGACCTCGCTGAACAAACACGTGTGTGGAAGGGCCATCCCCGTCGTAACTCGAGAATATACCCCAGGTTCCCGCCGCAACTCGAGAAAAACCATGAGACTTCCCCCTCGCCACGATATGAGGTCCGAGTCCCCTGCACTGCGTGCAGATCAATTCCGTGGTGCACATCACACATGAAAGGAGCCTTGATTTCCTTGATGGCTCTCCAGAGAAACCCCAAGAACACTGTTTCAAAGCTAGAGGGATCCTGAGGTCACTGTAGCAACACGAAAGAGCTCCGTGGACCAAAAATCAACTCGAGATGAGAGGTTAGTCCCTGGCTTCGACTCCAGAGGAATACCAACCTACCGCAAGCACCTCAAAGGAGGCTTCTCTCAGCTCTAGGTATGTGAGAGGGACCCTGAGTTTGCGGCCTCAAGTGGACTGGACACCGCGATGCCCTGACTCGAAATAAGGACGGATATCCCTGCAGTGACTTGAATGCAGGCTCGTCTTGCATCTCCCAAGATGAAAGGATGTCTGAATCCCCTTTGGAGACCACAGAGAAAGAGCTAGTTCCCCACCTCATCGCGACCGGAGACCTCACATCCTTTGAAAACTCCAGAGATGCGCGGAGATCTGTGCCTCCAAAGGAGACGATGCCTGACTCCTGGTGAAACTTGATAGGAGTCCCAGGATTCCTGTGGCACGTGGAAAGGGACCCTTGGTCTCCCGCCTCAGCTGGAGAGGCGTCCCAATTGCCCTGCCAAGCCTCAAGGAGAATCACGAGTTGTCCCTCTCAACTAGGCAGGAGTCCTGACGTCGCTGAACAAACACGTGTGTGGAAGGGCCATTCCCGTCGTAACTCGAGAATATACCCCAGGTTCCCGGCACAACCTGAGAAAAACCATGAGACTTCCCCATCGCCGGGAGATGAGGCCCGATTACCCTGCCTTGCGTGCAGCGCAATTCCGGGTTGCACATCACACAGGAAAGGAGCCTTGATTTCCTTGATGGCACTCCAGAGAAACCACAAGAACACTGTTTCAAGGCTAGAGGGACCCTGAGGTCACTGTAGCAACACGAAAGAGCTCCGTGGACCAAAAATCAACTCGAGATGAGAGGTTAGTCCCTGGCTTCGACTCCAGAGGAATACCACCTTACCACAAGCACCTCAAGAGGAGGCTTCTCTCAGCTCTAGGTATATGAGAGGGACCCTGAATTTGCGGCCTCAAGTTGAATGGACACCGTGATGCCCTGACTCGAAATACGGCCGGATATCCCTGCAGTGACTTGAATGCAGGCTCGTTTTGGATCTCCCAAGACGAAAGGATGTCTGAATCCCCTGTGCAGACCACAGAGAAAGAGCTAGTTCCCCACCTCATCCCGACCGGAGGCCTCACATCCTTTGAAAACTCCAGAGGTATGCGAAGATGAATGCCTCAAAAGGAGACAATGCCTGACTCCTCGTGAAAATTGATAGGAGTCCCAGGATTCCTGTGGCACGTGGAAAGGGACCCTTGGTCTCCCGCCTCAGATGGAGAGGCGTCCCAATTGCCCTGCCAAGCCTCGAGGAGAATCACGAGTTGTCCCTCGCAACTAGGCAGGAGTCCTGACGTCGCTGAACAAACACGTGTGTGGAAGGGCTATCCCCGTCGTAACTCGAGAATATACCCCAGGTTCCCGCCGCAACTCGAGAAAAACAATGAGACTTTCCCCTTTCCTCAAGATGATGCCCGATTCCCTGCAATGCGTGCAGAGCAATTCCGTGTTGCACATCACACATGAAGGGAGCCTTGATTTCTTGATGGCACTCCAGAGAAACACCAAGAACACTGTTTCTAGGCTAGAGGGATCCCGAGGTCACTATAGCAACAAGAAAGAGCTCCGTGGACCAAAAATCAACTCGAGATGAGAGGTTAGTCCTTGGCTTCGACTCCAGAGGAATACCACCTTACTACAAGCACCTCAGGAGGAGGCTTCTCTCAGCTCTAGGTATTTGAGAGGTACCCTGAGATTGCGTCCTCAAGTGGAATGGACACCGTGATGCCCTGACTCGAAATAAGGCCGGATATCCCTGCAGTGACTTGATGCAGGCTCGTCTTGCATCTCCCAAGATGAAAGGATGTCTGAATCCCCTGTGGAGACCACAGAGAAAGACCTAGTTCCCTACCTCATTGCGACCGGAGGCCTCACATCCTTTGAAAACTCCAGAGGCGTGCGGAGATCAGTGCCTCCAAAGGAGAGGATGCCTGACTCCTCGTAAAACTTGATAGGAGTCCCAGGATTACTGCGGCACGGGGAAAGGGACACTTGGTATCCCGCCTCAGCTGGAGAGGCGTCCCAATTGCCCTGCCAAGCCTCGAGGAGAATCCCGAGTTGTCCCTCGCAGCTAGGCTGGAGTCCTGAAGTTGCTGAACAAACAGGTGTGTGGAAGGGCCATCCCCGTCGTAACTCGAGAATATACCCCAGGTTCCCGCCGCAACTTGAGAAAAACCATGAGACTTCCCCCTCGCCGCGAGATGAGGCCCGATTCCCCTGCACTGCGTGCAGAGCAATGCCATGTTGCACATCACACAGGAAAGGAGCCTTGATTTCCTTGATGGCACTCCAGAGAACCCCCAAGAACACTGTTTCAAGGCTAGAGGGACCCTGAGGTCACTGTAGCAACATGAAAGAGCTCCGTGGACCAGGAATGAACTCGAGATGAGAGGGTAGTCCCTGGCTTCGATTCCAGAGAAATACCACCTTACCACAAGCACCTCAAGAGTAGGCTTCTCTCAGCTTTAGGTATGTGAGAGGGACCCTGAGTTTCCGGCCTCAAGTGAATTGGACACCGCGATGCCCTGACTCAAAATAAGGCCGGATATCCCTACAGTGACTTGAATGCAGGCTCGTCTTGCATCTCCCAAGACGAAAGGATGTCTGAATCCCCCGTGGAGACCACAGAGAAAGACCTAGTTCCCCACCTCATCGCGACCGGAGGCCTCACATCCTTTGAAAACTCCAGAGGTATGCGGAGATCAGTGCCTCCAATGGAGACGATGCCTGACTCCTCGTGAAAATTGATAGGAGTCCCAGGATTCCTGTGGCTCGTGGAAAGGGACCCTTGGTCTCCCGCCTCAGCTGGAGAGGGGTCCCAATTGCCCTGCCAAGCCTCGAGGAGAAGCCCGAGTTGTCGCTCGTAACTAGGCAGGAGTTCTGACGTCGCTGAACAAACACGTGTGTGGAAGGGCCATCCCCGCCGTACCTCGAGAATATACCCCAGGTTGCCGCCTCAACTCGAGAAAAACCATGAGACTTCCCACTCGCCACGACATGAGGCCCGATTCCCCTGCACTGCGTGCAGAGCAATTCCGTGTTGCACATCACACATGAAAGGAGCCTTGATTTCCTTGATGGTACTCCAGCGAACCCCCAAGAACACTGTTTCAAGGCTAGAGGGACCCTGAGGTCACTGTAGCAACACGAAAGAGCTCCGTGACCAAAAATGAACTCGAGATGAGAGGGTAGTCCCTGGCTTCGACTCCAGAGAAATACCACCTTACCACAAGCACCTCAAGAGGAGGCTTCTCTCAGCTCTAGGTATGTGAGAGGGACCCTGATTTGTGGCCTAAAGTGGAATGGACACCGCGATGCCCTGACTCAAATGTTGTCCGGATATCCCTGCAGTGACTTGAATGCAGGCTCGCCTTGCATCTCCCAAGACGAAAGGATGTCTGAATCCCCTGTGGAGACCACAGAGAAAGACCTAGTTCTCCACCTCATCGCGACCGGAGACCTCACATTCTTTCATAACTCCAGAGGTACGCGGAGATCAGTGCCTCCAAAGGAGACGATGCCTGACTCCTCGTGAATCATGATAGTAGTCCCAGGATTCCTGTGGCACGTGGAAAGGGACCCTTGGTCTCCCGCCTCAGTGGAGAGGCGTCCCAATTTCCCTGCCAAGCCTCGAGGAGAATCCCGAGTTGTCGCTCGTAACTAGGTAGGATTCCTGACCTCGCTGAACAAACACGTGTGTGGAAGGGCCATCCCCGTCGTAACTCGAGAATATACCCCAGGTTCCCGCCGCAACTCCAGAAAAACCATGAGACTTCCCCCTCGCCACGTTATGAGGTCCGATTCCCCTGCACTGCATGCAGAGCAATTCCGTGTTGCACATCACACATGAAAGGAGCCTTGATTTCCTTGATGGCACTCCAGAGAAACCCCAAGAACACTCTTTCAAGGCTAGAGGGATCCTGAGGTCACTGTAGCAACACGAAAGAGCTCCGTGGACCAAAAATCAACTCGAGATGAGAGGTTAGTCCCTGGCTTCGACTCCAGAGGAATACCGACTTACCGCAAGCACCTCAAAGGAGGCTTCTCTCAGCTCTAGGTATGTGAGAGGGACCCTGAGTTTGCGGCCTCAAGTGGACTGGACACCGCGATGCCCTGACTCGAAATAAGGACGGATATCCCTGCAGTGACTTGAATGCTGGCTCGTCTTGCATCTCCCAAGAGGAAAGGATGTCTGAATCCCCTGTGGAGACCACAGAGAAAGACCTAGTTCCCCACCTCATCGCGGCCGGAAACCTCACATCCTTTGAAAACTCCAGAGATGCGCGGAGATCTGTGCCTCCAAAGGAGACGATGCCTGACTCCTCGTGAAACTTGATAGGAGTCCCAGGATTACTGTGGCACGTGGAAAGGGACCCTTGGTCTCCCGCCTCAGCTGGAGAGGCGTCCCAATTGCCCTGCCAAGCCTCGAGGAGAATCACGAGTTGTCCCTCTCAACTAGGCAGGAGTCCTGACGTCGCTGAACAAACACGTGTGTGGAAGGGCCATCGCCGTCGTAACTCGAGAATATACCCCAGGTTCCCGGCACAACCTGAGAAAAACCATGAGACTTCCCCATCGCCGGGAGATGAGGCCCGATTACCCTGCCTTGCGTGCAGCGCAATTCCGGGTTGCATATCACACAGGAAAGGAGCCTTGATTTCCTTATTGGCACTCCAGAGAAACCCCAAGAACACTGTTTCAAGGCTAGAGGCACCCTGAGGTCACTGTAGCAACACGAAAGAGCTCCGTGGACCAAAAATCAACTCGAGATGAGAGGTTAGTCCCTGGCTTCGACTCCAGAGGAATACCACCTTACCACAAGCACCTCAAGAGGAGGCTTCTCTCAGCTCTAGGTATATGAGAGGGACCCTGAATTTGCGGCCTCAAGTTGAATGGACACCGTGATGCCCTAACTCGAAATACGGCCGGATATCCCTGCAGTGACTTGAATGCAGGCTCGTTTTGAATCTCCCAAGACGAAAGGATGTCTGAATCCCCTGTGCAGACCACAGAGAAAGAGCTAGTTCCCCACCTCATCCCGACCGGAGGCCTCACATCCTTTGAAAACTCCAGAGGTATGCGAAGATGAATGCCTCAAAAGGAGACAATACCTGACTCCTCGTGAAAATTGATAGGAGTCCCAGGATTCCTGTGGCACGTGGAAAGGGACCCTTGGTCTCCCGCCTCAGATGGAGAGGCGTTCCAATTGCCCTGCCAAGCCTCGAGGAGAATCCCGAGTTGTCCCTCGCAACTAGGCAGGAGTCCTGACGTCGCTGAACAAACACGTGTGTGGAAGGGCTATCCCCGTCGTAACTCGAGAATATACCCCAGGTTCCCGCCGCAACTCGAGAAAAACAATGAGACTTTCCCCTTTCCTCAAGATGATGCCCGATTCCCTGCAATGCGTGCAGAGCAATTCCGTGTTGCACATCACACATGAAGGGAGCCTTGATTTCTTGATGGCACTCCAGAGAAACACCAAGAACACTGTTTCTAGGCTAGAGGGATCCCGAGGTCACTATAGCAACAAGAAAGAGCTCCGTGGACCAAAAATCAACTCGAGATGAGAGGTTAGTCCTTGGCTTCGACTCCAGAGGAATACCACCTTACTACAAGCACCTCACGAGGAGGCTTCTCTCAGCTCTAGGTATTTGAGAGGTACCCTGAGATTGCGTCCTCAAGTGGAATGGACACCGTGATGCCCTGACTCGAAATAAGGCCGGATATCCCTGCAGTGACTTGATGCAGGCTCGTCTTGCATCTCCCAAGATGAAAGGATGTCTGAATCCCCTGTTTAGACCACAGAGAAAGACCTAGTTCCCTACCTCATTGCGACCGGAGGCCTCACATCCTTTGAAAACTCCAGAGGCGTGCGGAGATCAGTGCCTCCAAAGGAGAGGATGCCTGACTCCTCGTAAAACTTGATAGGAGTCCCAGGATTACTGCGGCACGGGGAAAGGGACACTTGGTATCCCGCCTCAGCTGGAGAGGCGTCCCAATTGCCCTGCCAAGCCTCGAGGAGAATCCCGAGTTGTCCCTCGCAGCTAGGCTGGAGTCCTGAAGTTGCTGAACAAACAGGTGTGTGGAAGGGCCATCCCCGTCGTAACTCGAGAATATACCCCAGGTTCCCGCCGCAACTTGAGAAAAACCATGAGACTTCCCCCTCGCCGCGAGATGAGGCCCGATATCCCTGCACTGCGTGCAGAGCAATGCCATGTTGCACATCACACAGGAAAGGAGCCTTGATTTCCTTGATGGCACTCCAGAGCAACCCCAAGAACACTGTTTCAAGGCTAGAGGGATCCTGAGGTCACTGTAGCAACACGAAAGAGCTCCATGGACCAAAAATCAACTCGAGATGAGAGGTTAGTCCCTGGCTTCGACTCCAGAGGAATACCACCTTACCACAAGTACCTCAAGAGGAGGCTTCTCTCAGCTCTAGGTATGTTAGAGGGACCCTGAATTTGCGGCCTTAAGTGGAATGGACACCGCGATGTCCTGACTCGAAAAAAGGCCGGATATCCCTACAGTGACTTGAATGCAGGCTCCGCTTGATTCTCCCAAGACGAAATGATGCCTGAATCCCCTGTGGAGACCACAGAGAAAGACCTAGTTCCCCACCTCATCCCGACCGGAGGCCTCACATCCTTTGAAAATTCCAGAGGTACGCGGAGATCAGTGCCTCCCAAGGAGACGATGCCTGACTCCTGGTGAAACTAGATAGGAGTCCCAGGTTTTCTGTGGCACGTGGAAAGGGATCCTTGGTCTCTCGCCTCAGCTGGAGGGGCGTCCCAATTGCCCTGCCAAGCCTCGAGGAGAATCCCGAGTTGACCCTCGCAACTAGGCAGGAGTCCTGACGTCGCTGAACAAACACGTGTGTGGAAGGGCCATCCCCGCCGTACCTCGAGAATATACCGCAGGTTGCCGCCTCAACTCGAGAAAAACCATGAGACTTCCCACTCGCCACGAGATGAGGCCCGATTCCCCTGCACTGCGTGCAGAGCAATTCCGTGTTGCACATCACACAGGAAAGGAGCCTTGATTTCCTTGATGGCACTCCAGCGAACCCCCAAGAACACTGTTTCAAGGCTAGAGGGACCCTGAGGTCACTGTAGCAACATGAAAGAGCTCCGTGGACCAGGAATGAACTCGAGATGAGAGGGTAGTCCCTGGCTTCGATTCCAGAGAAATACCACCTTACCACAAGCACCTCAAGAGTAGGCTTCTCTCAGCTCTAGGTATGTGAGAGGGACCCTGAGTTTCCGGCCTCAAGTGAATTGGACACCGCGATGCCCTGACTCAAAATAAGGCCGGATATCCCTACAGTGACTTGAATGCAGGCTCGTCTTGCATCTCCCAAGACGAAAGGATGTCTGATTCCCCCGTGGAGACCACAGAGAAAGACCTAGTTCCCCACCTCATCGCGACCGGAGGCCTCACATCCTTTGAAAACTCCAGAGGTACGCGGAGATCAGTGCCTTCAATGGAGACGATGCCTGACTCCTCGTGAAAATTGATAGGAGTCCCAGGATTACTGCGGCACGGGGAAAGGGACACTTGGTATCCCGCCTCAGCTGGAGAGGCGTCCCAATTGCCCTGCCAAGCCTCGAGGAGAATCCCGAGTTGTCCCTCGCAGCTAGGCTGGAGTCCTGAAGTTGCTGAACAAACAGGTGTGTGGAAGGGCCATCCCCGTCGTAACTCGAGAATATACCCCAGGTTCCCGCCGCAACTTGAGAAAAACCATGAGACTTCCCCCTCGCCGCGAGATGAGGCCCGATATCCCTGCACTGCGTGCAGAGCAATGCCATGTTGCACATCACACAGGAAAGGAGCCTTGATTTCCTTGATGGCACTCCAGAGCAACCCCAAGAACACTGTTTCAAGGCTAGAGGGATCCTGAGGTCACTGTAGCAACACGAAAGAGCTCCGTGGACCAAAAATCAACTCGAGATGAGAGGTTAGTCCCTGGCTTCGACTCCAGAGGAATACCACCTTACCACAAGTACCTCAAGAGGAGGCTTCTCTCAGCTCTAGGTATGTTAGAGGGACCCTGAATTTGCGGCCTTAAGTGGAATGGACACCGCGATGTCCTGACTCGAAAAAAGGCCGGATATCCCTACAGTGACTTGAATGCAGGCTCCGCTTGATTCTCCCAAGACGAAAGGATGCCTGAATCCCCTGTGGAGACCACAGAGAAAGACCTAGTTCCCCACCTCATCCCGACCGGAGGCCTCACATCCTTTGAAAATTCCAGAGGTACGCGGAGATCAGTGCCTCCCAAGGAGACGATGCCTGACTCCTGGTGAAACTAGATAGGAGTCCCAGGTTTTCTGTGGCACGTGGAAAGGGATCCTTGGTCTCTCGCCTCAGCTTGAGGGGCGTCCCAATTGCCCTGCCAAGCCTCGAGGAGAATCCCGAGTTGACCCTCGCAACTAGGCAGGAGTCCTGACGTCGCTGAACAAACACGTGTGTGGAAGGGCCATCCCCGCCGTACCTCGAGAATATACCGCAGGTTGCCGCCTCAACTCGAGAAAAACCATGAGACTTCCCACTCGCCACGAGATGAGGCCCGATTCCCCTGCACTGCGTGCAGAGCAATTCCGTGTTGCACATCACACAGGAAAGGAGCCTTGATTTCCTTGATGGCACTCCAGAGAACCCCCAAGAACACTGTTTCAAGGCTAGAGGGACCCTGAGGTCACTGTAGCAACATGAAAGAGCTCCGTGGACCAGGAATGAACTCGAGATGAGAGGGTAGTCCCTGGCTTCGATTCCAGAGAAATACCACCTTACCACAAGCACCTCAAGAGTAGGCTTCTCTCAGCTCTAGGTATGTGAGAGGGACCCTGAGTTTCCGGCCTCAAGTGAATTGGACACCGCGATGCCCTGACTCAAAATAAGGCCGGATATCCCTACAGTGACTTGAATGCAGGCTCGTCTTGCATCTCCCAAGACGAAAGGATGTCTGAATCCCCCGTGGAGACCACAGAGAAAGACCTAGTTCCCCACCTCATCGCGACCGGAGGCCTCACATCCTTTGAAAACTCCAGAGGTACGCGGAGATCAGTGCCTCCAATGGAGACGATGCCTGACTCCTCGTGAAAATTGATAGGAGTCCCAGGATTCCTGTGGCACGTGGAAAGGGACCCTTGGTCTCCCGCCTCAGCTGAAGAGGGGTCCCAATTGCCCTGCCAAGCCTCGAGGAGAAGCCCGAGTTGTCGCTCGTAACTAGGCAGGAGTTCTGACGTCGCTGAACAAACACGTGGGTGGAAGGGCCATCCCCGTCGTAACTCGAGAATATACCCCAGGTTCCCGCCGCAACTCGAGAAAAACCATGACACTTCCCCCTCGCCGAGATATGAGGTCCGATTCCCCTGCACTGACTACAGAGCAATTCCGTGTTGCACATCACACATGAAAGGAGCCTTGATTTCCTTGATGGCACTCCAGAGAATCCCCAAGAACACTGTTTCAAGGCTAGAGGGATCCTGAGGTCACTGTAGCAACAGGAAAGAGCTCCGTGGACCAAAAATCAACTCGAGATGAGAGGTTAGTCCCTGGCTTCGACTCCAGAGAAATACCACCTTACCGCAAGCACCTCAAAGGAGGCTTCTCTCAGCTCTAGGTATGTGAGAGGGACCCTGAGTTTGCGGCCTCAATGGACTGGACACCGCGATGCCCTGACTCGAAATAAGGCCGGATATCCCTGCAGTGACTTGAATGCAGGCTCGTCTTGCATCTCCCAAGACAAAAGGATGCCTGAATTCCCTGTGGAGACCACAAAGAAAGAAATAGTTCCCCACCTCATCCCGACCGGAGGCCTCACATCCTTTGAAAATTCCAGAGGTACGCGGAGATCAGTGCCTCCCAAGGAGACGATGCCTGACTCCTCGTGAAACTAGATAGGAGTCCCAAGATTTCTGTGTCACGTGGAAAGGGACCCTTGGTCTCCCGCCTCAGCTGGAGGGGCGTCCCAATTGCCCTGCCAAGCCTCGAGGAGAATCCCGAGTTGACCCTCGCAGCTAGGCAGGAGTCCTGACGTCGCTGAACAAACACGTGTGTGGAAGGGCCATCCCCGCCGTACCTCGAGAATATACCCCAGGTTGCCGCCTCAACTCGAGAAAAACCATGAGACTTCCCACTCGCCACGAGATGAGGCCCGATTCCCCTGCACTGCGTGCAGAGCAATTCCGTGTTGCACATCACACATGAAAGGAGCCTTGATTTCCTTGATGGTACTCCAGCGAACCCCCAAGAACACTGTTTCAAGGCTAGAGGGACCCTGAGGTCACTGTAGCAACACGAAAGAGCTCCGTGACCAAAAATGAACTCGAGATGAGAGGGTAGTCCCTGGCTTCGACTCCAGAGAAATACCACCTTACCACAAGCACCTCAAGAGGAAGCTTCTCTCAGCTCTAGGTATGTGAGAGGGACCCTGATTTGTGGCCTAAAGTGGAATGGACACCGCGATGCCCTGACTCAAATGTTGTCCGGATATCCCTGCAGTGACTTGAATGCAGGCTCGCCTTGCATCTCCCAAGACGAAAGGATGTCTGAATCCCCTGTGGAGACCACAGAGAAAGACCTAGTTCTCCACCCCATCGCGACCGGAGACCTCACATTCTTTCATAACTCCAGAGGTACGCGGAGATCAGTGCCTCCAAAGGAGACGATGCCTGACTCCTCGTGAATCATGATAGTAGTCCCAGGATTCCTGTGGCACGTGGAAAGGGACCCTTGGTCTCCCGCCTCAGTGGAGAGGCGTCCCAATTTCCCTGCCAAGCCTCGAGGAGAATCCCGAGTTGTCGCTCGTAACTAGGTAGGATTCCTGACCTCGCTGAACAAACACGTGTGTGGAAGGGCCATCCCCGTCGTAACTCGAGAATATACCCCAGGTTCCCGCCGCAACTCCAGAAAAACCATGAGACTTCCCCCTCGCCACGTTATGAGGTCCGATTCCCCTGCACTGCATGCAGAGCAATTCCGTGTTGCACATCACACATGAAAGGAGCCTTGATTTCCTTGATGGCACTCCAGAGAAACCCCAAGAACACTCTTTCAAGGCTAGAGGGATCCTGAGGTCACTGTAGCAACACGAAAGAGCTCCGTGGACCAAAAATCAACTCGAGATGAGAGGTTAGTCCCTGGCTTCGACTCCAGAGGAATACCGACTTACCGCAAGCACCTCAAAGGAGGCTTCTCTCAGCTCTAGGTATGTGAGAGGGACCCTGAGTTTGCGGCCTCAAGTGGACTGGACACCGCGATGCCCTGACTCGAAATAAGGACGGATATCCCTGCAGTGACTTGAATGCTGGCTCGTCTTGCATCTCCCAAGAGGAAAGGATGTCTGAATCCCCTGTGGAGACCACAGAGAAAGACCTAGTTCCCCACCTCATCGCGGCCGGAAACCTCACATCCTTTGAAAACTCCAGAGATGCGCGGAGATCTGTGCCTCCAAAGGAGACGATGCCTGACTCCTCGTGAAACTTGATAGGAGTCCCAGGATTACTGTGGCACGTGGAAAGGGACCCTTGGTCTCCCGCCTCAGCTGGAGAGGCGTCCCAATTGCCCTGCCAAGCCTCGAGGAGAATCACGAGTTGTCCCTCTCAACTAGGCAGGAGTCCTGCCGTCGCTGAACAAACACGTGTGTGGAAGGGCCATCGCCGTCGTAACTCGAGAATATACCCCAAGTTCCCGGCACAACCTGAGAAAAACCATGAGACTTCCCCATCGCCGGGAGATGAGGCCCGATTACCCTGCCTTGCGTGCAGCGCAATTCCGGGTTGCACATCACACAGGAAAGGAGCCTTGATTTCCTTATTGGCACTCCAGAGAAACCCCAAGAACACTGTTTCAAGGCTAGAGGCACCCTGAGGTCACTGTAGCAACACGAAAGAGCTCCGTGGACCAAAAATCAACTCGAGATGAGAGGTTAGTCCCTGGCTTCGACTCCAGAGGAATACCACCTTACCACAAGCACCTCAAGAGGAGGCTTCTCTCAGCTCTAGGTATATGAGAGGGACCCTGAATTTGCGGCCTCAAGTTGAATGGACACCGTGATGCCCTAACTCGAAATACGGCCGGATATCCCTGCAGTGACTTGAATGCAGGCTCGTTTTGAATCTCCCAAGACGAAAGGATGTCTGAATCCCCTGTGCAGACCACAGAGAAAGAGCTAGTTCCCCACCTCATCCCGACCGGAGGCCTCACATCCTTTGAAAACTCCAAAGGTATGCGAAGATGAATGCCTCAAAAGGAGACAATGCCTGACTCCTCGTGAAAATTGATAGGAGTCCCAGGATTCCTGTGGCACGTGGAAAGGGACCCTTGGTCTCCCGCCTCAGATGGGGAGGCGTCCCAATTGCCCTGCCAAGCCTCGAGGAGAATCCCGAGTTGTCCCTCGCAACTAGGCAGGAGTCCTGACGTCGCTAAACAAACACGTGTGTGGAAGGGCCATCCCTGTCGTAACTCGAGAATATACCCCAGGTTCCCGCCGCAACTCGAGAAAAACCATGAGACTTTCCCCTTTCCTCGAGATGATGCCCGATTCCCTGCAATGCGTGCAGAGCAATTCCGTGTTGCACATCACACATGAAGGGAGCCTTGATTTCCTGATGGCACTCCAGAGAAACCCCAAGAACACTGTTTCTAGGCTAGAGGGATCCCGAGGTCACTATAGCAACAAGAAAGAGCTCAGTGGACCACAAATCAACTCGAGATGAGAGGTTAGTCCTTAGCTTCGACTCCAGAGGAATACCACCTTACTACAAGCACCTCAGGAGGAGGCTTCTCTCAGCTCTAGGTATTTGAGAGGTACCCTGAGAATGCGTCCTCAAGTGGAATGGACACCGTGATGCCCTGACTCGAAATAAGGCCGGATATCCCTGCAGTGACTTGATGCAGGCTCGTCTTGCATCTCCCAAGATGAAAGGATGTCTGAATCCCCTGTGGAGACCACAGAGAAAGACCTAGTTCCCTACCTCATTGCGACCGGAGGCCTCACATCCTTTGAAAACTCCAGAGGCACGCGGAAATCAGTGCCTCCAAAGGAGAGGATGCCTGACTCCTCGTAAAACTTGATAGGAGTCCCAGGATTCCTGCGGCACGTGGAAAGGGACCCTTGGTCTCCCGCCTCAGGTGGAGAGGCGTCACAATTGCCCTGCCAAGCCTCGAGGAGGATCCCGAGTTGTCCCTCGCAACTAGGCAGGAATCCTGACGTCGCTGAACAAATACGGGTGTGGAAGGGCCATCCTCGTCGTAACTCGAAAATATACCCCAGGTTCCCGCCGCAACTCGAGAAAAACCATGAGATTTCCTCCTCGCCGCGAGATGAGGCCAGATTCCCCTGCCCTGCGTGCAGAGCAATTTCGTGTTGCACATCAAACATGAAAGGAGCCTTGATTTCGTTGATGGCACTCCAGAGAACCCCAAGAACATTGTTTCAAAGCTAGAGGGATCCTGAGGTCACTGTAGCAACACGAAAGAGCTCCGTGGACCAAAAATCAACTCGAGATGAGATGTTAGTCCCTGACTTCGACTCCAGAGGAATACTACCTTACTACAAGCACCTAGAGTGGAGGTTCCTATGAGCTCTAGGTATGTGAGAGGGACCCTGAGTTTGCGGCCTCATGTTGAATGAACACGTGGATTCCCTGACTCGAAATAAGGCCGGATATCCCTGCAGTGACTTGAATGCAGGCTCGTTTTGAATCTCGAAGACGAAAGGATGTCTGAATCCCCTGTGCAGACCACAGAGAAAGACCTAGTTCCCCACCTCATCGCGACCGGAGGCCTCACATCCTTTGAAAACTCCAGAGGTACGCGGAGATGAATGCCTCAAAAGGAGACAATGCCTGACTCCTCCTGAAACTTGATAGGAGTCCTAGGATTCCTGTGGCTCGTGGAAAGGGACCCTTGGTCTCCCGCCTCAGATGGAGAGGTGTCCCAATTGCCGTGCCAAGCCTCGAGGAGAATCCCGAGTTGTCCCTCCCAACTAGGCAGGAGTCCTGACGTCGCTGAACAAACACGTGTGTGGAAGGGCCATCCCCGTCGTAACTCGAGAAGATACCCCAGGTTCCCGGCACAACTCGAGAAAAACCATGAGACTTTCCCCTTGCCTCGAGATCAGGCCCGATTCCCTGCAATGCGTGCAGAGCAATTCCGTGTTGCACATCACACAAGAAAGGAGCCTTGATTTCTTGATGGCACTCCAGAGAAACCCCAAGAACACTGTTTCTAGGCTAGAGGGATCCCGAGGTCACTGTAGCAACACGAAAGAGTTCCGTGGACCAAAAATCAACTCGAGATGAGAGGTTAGTCACTGGCTTCGACTCCAGAGGAATACCACCTTACTACAAGCACCTCAGGAGGAGCCTTCTCTCAGCTCTAGGTATGTGAGAGGTACCCTGAGATTGTGGCCTCATGTGGAATGGACACCGTGATGCCCTGACTTGAAATAAGGCCGGATATCCCTGCAGTGACTTGAATGCAGGCTCGTCTTGCATCTCCCAAGACGAAAGGCTGTCTGAATCCCCTGTGGAGACCACAGAGAAAGACCTAGGTCCCCACCTCATCCCGACCGGAGGCCTCACATCCTTTGAAAACTCCAGAGATACGCGGAAATCAGTGCCTCCAAAGGAGGCGATGCCTGACTCCTATTGAAGCTTGATAGGAATCCCAGGATTCCTGTGGCACGTGGAAAGGGACCCTTGGTCTCCCGCCTCAGGTGGAGAGGCGTCCCAATTGCCCTGCCAAGCCTCGAGGAGGATCCCGAGTTGTCCCTCGCAACTAGGCAGGAATCCTGACGTCGCTGAACAAATACGGGTGTGGAAGGGCCATCCCCGTCGTAACTCGAAAATATACCCCAGGTTCCCGCCGCAACTCGAGAAAAACCATGAGACTTCCCACTCGCCACGAGATGAGGCCCGATTCCCCTGCACTGCGTGCAGAGCAATTCCGTGTTGCACATCACACAGGAAAGGAGCCTTGATTTCCTTGATGGCACTCCAGCGAACCCCCAAGAACACTGTTTCAAGGCTAGAGGGACCCTGAGGTCACTGTAGCAACATGAAAGAGCTCCGTGGACCAGGAATGAACTCGAGATGAGAGGGTAGTCCCTGGCTTCGATTCCAGAGAAATACCACCTTACCACAAGCACCTCAAGAGTAGGCTTCTCTCAGCTCTAGGTATGTGAGAGGGACCCTGAGTTTCCGGCCTCAAGTGAATTGGACACCGCGATGCCCTGACTCAAAATAAGGCCGGATATCCCTACAGTGACTTGAATGCAGGCTCGTCTTGCATCTCCCAAGACGAAAGGATGTCTGATTCCCCCGTGGAGACCACAGAGAAAGACCTAGTTCCCCACCTCATCGCGACCGGAGGCCTCACATCCTTTGAAAACTCCAGAGGTACGCGGAGATCAGTGCCTCCAATGGAGACGATGCCTGACTCCTCGTGAAAATTGATAGGAGTCCCAGGATTACTGCGGCACGGGGAAAGGGACACTTGGTATCCCGCCTCAGCTGGAGAGGCGTCCCAATTGCCCTGCCAAGCCTCGAGGAGAATCCCGAGTTGTCCCTCGCAGCTAGGCTGGAGTCCTGAAGTTGCTGAACAAACAGGTGTGTGGAAGGGCCATCCCCGTCGTAACTCGAGAATATACCCCAGGTTCCCGCCGCAACTTGAGAAAAACCATGAGACTTCCCCCTCGCCGCGAGATGAGGCCCGATATCCCTGCACTGCGTGCAGAGCAATGCCATGTTGCACATCACACAGGAAAGGAGCCTTGATTTCCTTGATGGCACTCCAGAGCAACCCCAAGAACACTGTTTCAAGGCTAGAGGGATCCTGAGGTCACTGTAGCAACACGAAAGAGCTCCGTGGACCAAAAATCAACTCGAGATGAGAGGTTAGTCCCTGGCTTCGACTCCAGAGGAATACCACCTTACCACAAGTACCTCAAGAGGAGGCTTCTCTCAGCTCTAGGTATGTTAGAGGGACCCTGAATTTGCGGCCTTAAGTGGAATGGACACCGCGATGTCCTGACTCGAAAAAAGGCCGGATATCCCTACAGTGACTTGAATGCAGGCTCCGCTTGATTCTCCCAAGACGAAAGGATGCCTGAATCCCCTGTGGAGACCACAGAGAAAGACCTAGTTCCCCACCTCATCCCGACCGGAGGCCTCACATCCTTTGAAAATTCCAGAGGTACGCGGAGATCAGTGCCTCCCAAGGAGACGATGCCTGACTCCTGGTGAAACTAGATAGGAGTCCCAGGTTTTCTGTGGCACGTGGAAAGGGATACTTGGTCTCTCGCCTCAGCTTGAGGGGCGTCCCAATTGCCCTGCCAAGCCTCGAGGAGAATCCCGAGTTGACCCTCGCAACTAGGCAGGAGTCCTGACGTCGCTGAACAAACACGTGTGTGGAAGGGCCATCCCCGCCGTACCTCGAGAATATACCGCAGGTTGCCGCCTCAACTCGAGAAAAACCATGAGACTTCCCACTCGCCACGAGATGAGGCCCGATTCCCCTGCACTGCGTGCAGAGCAATTCCGTGTTGCACATCACACAGGAAAGGAGCCTTGATTTCCTTGATGGCACTCCAGAGAACCCCCAAGAACACTGTTTCAAGGCTAGAGGGACCCTGAGGTCACTGTAGCAACATGAAAGAGCTCCGTGGACCAGGAATGAACTCGAGATGAGAGGGTAGTCCCTGGCTTCGATTCCAGAGAAATACCACCTTACCACAAGCACCTCAAGAGTAGGCTTCTCTCAGCTCTAGGTATGTGAGAGGGACCCTGAGTTTCCGGCCTCAAGTGAATTGGACACCGCGATGCCCTGACTCAAAATAAGGCCGGATATCCCTACAGTGACTTGAATGCAGGCTCGTCTTGCATCTCCCAAGACGAAAGGATGTCTGAATCCCCCGTGGAGACCACAGAGAAAGACCTAGTTCCCCACCTCATCGCGACCGGAGGCCTCACATCCTTTGAAAACTCCAGAGGTACGCGGAGATCAGTGCCTCCAATGGAGACGATGCCTGACTCCTCGTGAAAATTGATAGGAGTCCCAGGATTCCTGTGGCACGTGGAAAGGGACCCTTGGTCTCCCGCCTCAGCTGAAGAGGGGTCCCAATTGCCCTGCCAAGCCTCGAGGAGAAGCCCGAGTTGTCGCTCGTAACTAGGCAGGAGTTCTGACGTCGCTGAACAAACACGTGGGTGGAAGGGCCATCCCCGTCGTAACTCGAGAATATACCCCAGGTTCCCGCCGCAACTCGAGAAAAACCATGACACTTCCCCCTCGCCGAGATATGAGGTCCGATTCCCCTGCACTGACTACAGAGCAATTCCGTGTTGCACATCACACATGAAAGGAGCCTTGATTTCCTTGATGGCACTCCAGAGAATCCCCAAGAACACTGTTTCAAGGCTAGAGGGATCCTGAGGTCACTGTAGCAACAGGAAAGAGCTCCGTGGACCAAAAATCAACTCGAGATGAGAGGTTAGTCCCTGGCTTCGACTCCAGAGAAATACCACCTTACCGCAAGCACCTCAAAGGAGGCTTCTCTCAGCTCTAGGTATGTGAGAGGGACCCTGAGTTTGCGGCCTCAATGGACTGGACACCGCGATGCCCTGACTCGAAATAAGGCCGGATATCCCTGCAGTGACTTGAATGCAGGCTCGTCTTGCATCTCCCAAGACAAAAGGATGCCTGAATTCCCTGTGGAGACCACAAAGAAAGAAATAGTTCCCCACCTCATCCCGACCGGAGGCCTCACATCCTTTGAAAATTCCAGAGGTACGCGGAGATCAGTGCCTCCCAAGGAGACGATGCCTGACTCCTCGTGAAACTAGATAGGAGTCCCAAGATTTCTGTGTCACGTGGAAAGGGACCCTTGGTCTCCCGCCTCAGCTGGAGGGGCGTCCCAATTGCCCTGCCAAGCCTCGAGGAGAATCCCGAGTTGACCCTCGCAGCTAGGCAGGAGTCCTGACGTCGCTGAACAAACACGTGTGTGGAAGGGCCATCCCCGCCGTACCTCGAGAATATACCCCAGGTTGCCGCCTCAACTCGAGAAAAACCATGAGACTTCCCACTCGCCACGAGATGAGGCCCGATTCCCCTGCACTGCGTGCAGAGCAATTCCGTGTTGCACATCACACATGAAAGGAGCCTTGATTTCCTTGATGGTACTCCAGCGAACCCCCAAGAACACTGTTTCAAGGCTAGAGGGACCCTGAGGTCACTGTAGCAACACGAAAGAGCTCCGTGACCAAAAATGAACTCGAGATGAGAGGGTAGTCCCTGGCTTCGACTCCAGAGAAATACCACCTTACCACAAGCACCTCAAGAGGAAGCTTCTCTCAGCTCTAGGTATGTGAGAGGGACCCTGATTTGTGGCCTAAAGTGGAATGGACACCGCGATGCCCTGACTCAAATGTTGTCCGGATATCCCTGCAGTGACTTGAATGCAGGCTCGCCTTGCATCTCCCAAGACGAAAGGATGTCTGAATCCCCTGTGGAGACCACAGAGAAAGACCTAGTTCTCCACCTCATCGCGACCGGAGACCTCACATTCTTTCATAACTCCAGAGGTACGCGGAGATCAGTGCCTCCAAAGGAGACGATGCCTGACTCCTCGTGAATCATGATAGTAGTCCCAGGATTCCTGTGGCACGTGGAAAGGGACCCTTGGTCTCCCGCCTCAGTGGAGAGGCGTCCCAATTTCCCTGCCAAGCCTCGAGGAGAATCCCGAGTTGTCGCTCGTAACTAGGTAGGATTCCTGACCTCGCTGAACAAACACGTGTGTGGAAGGGCCATCCCCGTCGTAACTCGAGAATATACCCCAGGTTCCCGCCGCAACTCCAGAAAAACCATGAGACTTCCCCCTCGCCACGTTATGAGGTCCGATTCCCCTGCACTGCATGCAGAGCAATTCCGTGTTGCACATCACACATGAAAGGAGCCTTGATTTCCTTGATGGCACTCCAGAGAAACCCCAAGAACACTCTTTCAAGGCTAGAGGGATCCTGAGGTCACTGTAGCAACACGAAAGAGCTCCGTGGACCAAAAATCAACTCGAGATGAGAGGTTAGTCCCTGGCTTCGACTCCAGAGGAATACCGACTTACCGCAAGCACCTCAAAGGAGGCTTCTCTCAGCTCTAGGTATGTGAGAGGGACCCTGAGTTTGCGGCCTCAAGTGGACTGGACACCGCGATGCCCTGACTCGAAATAAGGACGGATATCCCTGCAGTGACTTGAATGCTGGCTCGTCTTGCATCTCCCAAGAGGAAAGGATGTCTGAATCCCCTGTGGAGACCACAGAGAAAGACCTAGTTCCCCACCTCATCGCGGCCGGAAACCTCACATCCTTTGAAAACTCCAGAGATGCGCGGAGATCTGTGCCTCCAAAGGAGACGATGCCTGACTCCTCGTGAAACTTGATAGGAGTCCCAGGATTACTGTGGCACGTGGAAAGGGACCCTTGGTCTCCCGCCTCAGCTGGAGAGGCGTCCCAATTGCCCTGCCAAGCCTCGAGGAGAATCACGAGTTGTCCCTCTCAACTAGGCAGGAGTCCTGCCGTCGCTGAACAAACACGTGTGTGGAAGGGCCATCGCCGTCGTAACTCGAGAATATACCCCAAGTTCCCGGCACAACCTGAGAAAAACCATGAGACTTCCCCATCGCCGGGAGATGAGGCCCGATTACCCTGCCTTGCGTGCAGCGCAATTCCGGGTTGCACATCACACAGGAAAGGAGCCTTGATTTCCTTATTGGCACTCCAGAGAAACCCCAAGAACACTGTTTCAAGGCTAGAGGCACCCTGAGGTCACTGTAGCAACACGAAAGAGCTCCGTGGACCAAAAATCAACTCGAGATGAGAGGTTAGTCCCTGGCTTCGACTCCAGAGGAATACCACCTTACCACAAGCACCTCAAGAGGAGGCTTCTCTCAGCTCTAGGTATATGAGAGGGACCCTGAATTTGCGGCCTCAAGTTGAATGGACACCGTGATGCCCTAACTCGAAATACGGCCGGATATCCCTGCAGTGACTTGAATGCAGGCTCGTTTTGAATCTCCCAAGACGAAAGGATGTCTGAATCCCCTGTGCAGACCACAGAGAAAGAGCTAGTTCCCCACCTCATCCCGACCGGAGGCCTCACATCCTTTGAAAACTCCAAAGGTATGCGAAGATGAATGCCTCAAAAGGAGACAATGCCTGACTCCTCGTGAAAATTGATAGGAGTCCCAGGATTCCTGTGGCACGTGGAAAGGGACCCTTGGTCTCCCGCCTCAGATGGGGAGGCGTCCCAATTGCCCTGCCAAGCCTCGAGGAGAATCCCGAGTTGTCCCTCGCAACTAGGCAGGAGTCCTGACGTCGCTAAACAAACACGTGTGTGGAAGGGCCATCCCTGTCGTAACTCGAGAATATACCCCAGGTTCCCGCCGCAACTCGAGAAAAACCATGAGACTTTCCCCTTTCCTCGAGATGATGCCCGATTCCCTGCAATGCGTGCAGAGCAATTCCGTGTTGCACATCACACATGAAGGGAGCCTTGATTTCCTGATGGCACTCCAGAGAAACCCCAAGAACACTGTTTCTAGGCTAGAGGGATCCCGAGGTCACTATAGCAACAAGAAAGAGCTCAGTGGACCACAAATCAACTCGAGATGAGAGGTTAGTCCTTAGCTTCGACTCCAGAGGAATACCACCTTACTACAAGCACCTCAGGAGGAGGCTTCTCTCAGCTCTAGGTATTTGAGAGGTACCCTGAGAATGCGTCCTCAAGTGGAATGGACACCGTGATGCCCTGACTCGAAATAAGGCCGGATATCCCTGCAGTGACTTGATGCAGGCTCGTCTTGCATCTCCCAAGATGAAAGGATGTCTGAATCCCCTGTGGAGACCACAGAGAAAGACCTAGTTCCCTACCTCATTGCGACCGGAGGCCTCACATCCTTTGAAAACTCCAGAGGCACGCGGAAATCAGTGCCTCCAAAGGAGAGGATGCCTGACTCCTCGTAAAACTTGATAGGAGTCCCAGGATTCCTGCGGCACGTGGAAAGGGACCCTTGGTCTCCCGCCTCAGGTGGAGAGGCGTCACAATTGCCCTGCCAAGCCTCGAGGAGGATCCCGAGTTGTCCCTCGCAACTAGGCAGGAATCCTGACGTCGCTGAACAAATACGGGTGTGGAAGGGCCATCCCCGTCGTAACTCGAAAATATACCCCAGGTTCCCGCCGCAACTCGAGAAAAACCATGAGATTTCCTCCTCGCCGCGAGATGAGGCCAGATTCCCCTGCCCTGCGTGCAGAGCAATTTCGTGTTGCACATCAAACATGAAAGGAGCCTTGATTTCGTTGATGGCACTCCAGAGAACCCCAAGAACATTGTTTCAAAGCTAGAGGGATCCTGAGGTCACTGTAGCAACACGAAAGAGCTCCGTGGACCAAAAATCAACTCGAGATGAGATGTTAGTCCCTGACTTCGACTCCAGAGGAATACTACCTTACTACAAGCACCTAGAGTGGAGGTTCCTATGAGCTCTAGGTATGTGAGAGGGACCCTGAGTTTGCGGCCTCATGTTGAATGAACACGTGGATTCCCTGACTCGAAATAAGGCCGGATATCCCTGCAGTGACTTGAATGCAGGCTCGTTTTGAATCTCGAAGACGAAAGGATGTCTGAATCCCCTGTGCAGACCACAGAGAAAGACCTAGTTCCCCACCTCATCGCGACCGGAGGCCTCACATCCTTTGAAAACTCCAGAGGTACGCGGAGATGAATGCCTCAAAAGGAGACAATGCCTGACTCCTCCTGAAACTTGATAGGAGTCCTAGGATTCCTGTGGCTCGTGGAAAGGGACCCTTGGTCTCCCGCCTCAGATGGAGAGGTGTCCCAATTGCCGTGCCAAGCCTCGAGGAGAATCCCGAGTTGTCCCTCCCAACTAGGCAGGAGTCCTGACGTCGCTGAACAAACACGTGTGTGGAAGGGCCATCCCCGTCGTAACTCGAGAAGATACCCCAGGTTCCCGGCACAACTCGAGAAAAACCATGAGACTTTCCCCTTGCCTCGAGATCAGGCCCGATTCCCTGCAATGCGTGCAGAGCAATTCCGTGTTGCACATCACACAAGAAAGGAGCCTTGATTTCTTGATGGCACTCCAGAGAAACCCCAAGAACACTGTTTCTAGGCTAGAGGGATCCCGAGGTCACTGTAGCAACACGAAAGAGTTCCGTGGACCAAAAATCAACTCGAGATGAGAGGTTAGTCACTGGCTTCGACTCCAGAGGAATACCACCTTACTACAAGCACCTCAGGAGGAGCCTTCTCTCAGCTCTAGGTATGTGAGAGGTACCCTGAGATTGTGGCCTCATGTGGAATGGACACCGTGATGCCCTGACTTGAAATAAGGCCGGATATCCCTGCAGTGACTTGAATGCAGGCTCGTCTTGCATCTCCCAAGACGAAAGGCTGTCTGAATCCCCTGTGGAGACCACAGAGAAAGACCTAGTTCCCCACCTCATCCCGACCGGAGGCCTCACATCCTTTGAAAACTCCAGAGATACGCGGAAATCAGTGCCTCCAAAGGAGGCGATGCCTGACTCCTATTGAAGCTTGATAGGAATCCCAGGATTCCTGTGGCACGTGGAAAGGGACCCTTGGTCTCCCGCCTCAGGTGGAGAGGCGTCCCAATTGCCCTGCCAAGCCTCGAGGAGGATCCCGAGTTGTCCCTCGCAACTAGGCAGGAATCCTGACGTCGCTGAACAAATACGGGTGTGGAAGGGCCATCCCCGTCGTAACTCGAAAATATACCCCAGGTTCCCGCCGCAACTCGAGAAAAACCATGAGATTTCCTCCTCGCCGCGAGATGAGGCCAGATTCCCCTGCCCTGCATGCAGAGCAATTTCGTGTTGCACATCAAACATGAAAGGAGCCTTGATTTCGTTGATGGCACTCCAGAGAACCCCAAGAACATTGTTTCAAAGCTAGAGGGATCCTGAGGTCACTGTAGCAACACGAAAGAGCTCCTTGGACCAAAAATCAACTCGAGATGAGATGTTAGTCCCTGACTTCGACTCCAGAGGAATACTACCTTACCACAAGCACCTAGAGTGGAGGTTCCTATCAGCTCTAGGTATGTGAGAGGGACCCTGAGTTTGCGGCCTCAAGTTGAATGAACACGTGGATTCCCTGACTCGAAATAAGGCCGGATATCCCTGCAGTGACTTGAATGCAGGCTCGTTTTGGATCTCGAAGACGAAAGGATGTCTGAATCCCCTGTGCAGACCACAGAGAAAGACCTAGTTCCCCACCTCATCGCGACCGGAGGCCTCACATCCTTTGAAAACTCCAGAGGTACGCGGAGATGAATGCCTCAAAAGGAGACAATGCCTGACTCCTCCTGAAACTTGATAGGAGTCCTAGGATTCCTGTGGCACGTGGAAAGGGACCCTTGGTCTCCCGCATCAGCTGGAGAGGTGTCCCAATTTCCCTGCCAAGCCTCGAGGAGAATCCCGAGTTGTCCCTCGCAACTAGGCAGGAGTCCTGACGTCGCTGAACAAACACGTGTGTGGAAGGGCCATACCCGTCGTAACTCGAGAAGATACCCCAGGTTCCCGGCACAACTCGAGAAAAACCATGAGACTTTCCCCTTGCCTCGAGATGAGGCCCGATTCTCTGCAATGCATGCAGAGCAATTCCGTGTTGCACATCACACAAGAAAGGAGCCTTGATTTCTTGATGGCACTCCAGAGATACCCCAAGAACTGTTTCTAGGCTAGAGGGATCCCGAGGTCACTGTAGCAACACGAAAGAGCTCCGTGGACCAAAAATCAACTCGAGATGAGAGGTTAGTCCCTGGCTTCGACTCCAGAGGAATACCACCTTACTATAAGCACCTCAGGAGGAGGCTTCTCTCAGCTCTAGGTATGTGAGAGGTACCCTGAGATTGTGGCCTCAAGTGGAATGGACACCGTGATGCCCTGACTTGAAATAAGGCCGGATATCCCTGCAGTGACTTGATGCAGGCTAGTCTTGCATCTCCCAAGACGAAAGGATGTCTGAATCGCCTGTGGAGACCACAGAGAAAGACCTAGTTCCCTACCTAATTGCGACGGGAGGCCTCACATCCTTTGAAAACTCCAGAGGGACGTGGAGATCAGTGCCTCCAAAGGAGACGATGCCTGACTCCTCGTGAATCTTGATAGGAGTCCCAGGATTCCTGTGGCACGTGGAAAGGGACCCTTGGTCTCCCGCCTCAGCTGCAGTGGTGTCCCAATTGCCCTGCCAGGCCTCAAGGAGAATCTCGAGTTGTCCCTCGCAACTAGGCAGGAGACCTTACATCGCTGAACAAACACGTGTGTGGAAGGGTCATCCCCGTCGTAACTCAAAAATATACCCCAGGTTCCCGCGGCAAGTCGAGAAAAAACATGAGACTTCCCAGTCGCCGTGAGATGAGGCCCAATTCCCCTGCACTGCGAACAGAGCAATTCCGTGTTGCACATCATACATGAAAGGAGCCTTGATTTCCTTGATGGCACTCCAGAGAAACCCCAAGAACACTGTTTCAAGGCTAGAGGGATCCTGAGGTCACTGTAGCTACATGAAAGAACTCCATGGACCAAAAATCAACTCGAGATGAGAGGTTAGTCAATGGCATCGACTCCAGAGGAATGCCACCTTACTACAGGCACCTCAAGAGGAGGCTTCTCTCAGCTCTAGGTATGTGAGAGGGACCCTGAATTTGGGGCCTCAAGTGGAATGAACATCGCGATGCCCTGACTCGAAATAAGGCCGGATATCCCTGCGGTGACTTGAATGCAGGCTCGTCTTGCATCTCCCAAGACGAAAGTGTGTCTGAATCCCCTTTGGAGACTACAGAGAAAGAACTAGTTCACCACCTCATCGCGACCGGAGGACTCACATCCTTTGAAAATTCCACAGGGACATGGAGATCAGTGCCTCCAAAGGAGACGATGCCTGACTCCTCGTGAAACTTGATAGGAGTCCCAGGATTCCTGTGGCACGTGGAGAGGGACCCTTGGTCTCCCGCCTCAGCTGGAGAGGCGTCCCAATTGCCCTGCCAAGCCTCGAGGAGAATCCCGAGTTGTCCCTCGCAACTAGGCAGGAGTCCTGACGTTGCTGAACAAACACGTGTGTGGAAGGGCCATCCCCATCTAAACTCGAGAATATACCCCAAGTTAACGCCGCCACTCGAGAACAACCATGAGACTTCCCCCTCGCCGCGAGGTGACGCCCGATTCCCCTGCACTGCGTGCAGAGCAATGCCGTGTTGCACATCACACATGAAAGAAGCCATGATTTCCTTGATGGCACTCCAGAGAAACCCCAAGAACAATGTTTCAAGCTAGAGGGATCCTGAGGTCACTGTAGCAACACGAAAGAGCTCCGTGGACCAAAAATCAACTCGAGATGAGAGGTTAGTCCCTGGCTTCCACTCCAGAGGAATACCACCTTACCACAAGCACCTCAAGAGGAGGCTTCTCTCAGCTGTAGTTATGTGAGAGGGACCCTGAGTTTGTGGCCACAAGTGGAATGGACACTGCGATGCCCTGTCTTGAAATAAGGCCGAATATCCCTGCAGTGACTTGAATGCAGGCTCGTCTTGCATCTCCCAAGACGAAAGGATGTCTGAATCCCCTGTGGAGACCACAGAGAAAGACCTAGTTCCCCACCTCATCGCGACCGGAGGCCTCACATCCTTTGAAAACTCCAGAGGGACGCGGAGATCAGTGCCTCCAAAGGAGACGATGCCTGACTCCTCGTGAAACTTGATAGGAGTCCCAGGATTCCTGTGGCACGTGGAGAGGGACCCTTGGTCTCCCGCCTCAGCTGGGGAGGCGTCCCAATTGCCCTGCCAAGCCTCGAGGAGAATCCCGAGTTGTCCCTCGCAACTAGGCAGGAGTCCTGACGTCGCTGAACAAACACGTGTGTGGAAGGGCCATCCCCATCTAAACTCGAGAATATACCCCAGGTTCCCGCCACAACTCGAGAACAACCATGAGACTTACCCCCGCTGCGAGATGAGGCCCGATTCCCCTGCACAGCGTGCAGAGCAATTCCGTGTTGCACATCCCACCTGAAAGGAGCCATGATTTCCTTGATGGCACTCCAGAGAAACCCCAAGAACACTGTTTCAAGGCTAGAGGGATCCTGAGGTCACTGTAGCAACACGAAAGAGCTCCGTGGACCACAAATCAACTCGAGATGAGAGGTTAGTCCCTGGCTTCGACTCCAGAGGAATACCACCTTACCACAAGCACCTCAAGAGAAGGCTTCTCTCAGCTCTAGGTATGTGAGAGGGACCCTGAGTTTGCGGCCTCAAGTGGAATGGACACCGCGATGCCGTGACTCGAAATAAGGTCGGTTATCCCTGCAGTGACTTGAATGCAGGCTCGTCTTGCATCTCCCAAGACGAAAGGATGTCTGAATCCCCTGTGGAGACCACAGAGAAAGACCTAGTTCCCCACCTCATCGTGACCGGAGGCCTCACATCCTTTGAAAACTCCAGAGGGACGCGGAGATCAGTGCCTCCAAAGGAGACGATGCCTGACTCCTCGTGAAACTTGATAGGAGTCCCAGGATTACTGTGGCACGAGGAAAGGGACGCTTGGTCTCCCACCTCAGATGGAGAGGCTTCCCAATTGCCCTGCCAAGCCTCGAGGAGAATCCCGAGTTGTCCCTCGCAACTAGGCAGGAGTCCTGACGTCGCTGAACAAACACGTGTGTGAAAGGGCCATCCCCGTCGTAACTCGAGAATATACCCCAGGTTCCCGCCGCAACTCGAGAAAAACCATGAAACTTCGCCCTCACCGCGAGATGTGGCCCAATTCCCCTGCACTGCCTGCAGTGAAATTCCGTGTTGCACATCACACATGCAAGGAGCCTTAATTTCCTTGATGGCACTCTAGAGAAACCCCAAGAACACTGTTTCAAGGCTAGAGGCACCGTGAGGTCACTGTAGCAACACGAGAGACCTCCGTGGACCAAAAGTCAACTCGAGATGAGATTTTAGTCCCTGGCTTCGACTCCAGAGGAATACCACCTTACCACAAGCACCTCAAGAGGAGGCTTCTCTCAGCTCTAGGTATTTGAGAGGGACCCTGAGTTTGAGGCCTCACGTGGAATGGACACCGCGATGCCCTGACTCGAAATAAGGCCGGATATCCCTGCAGTGACTTGAATGCAGGCTCGTCTTGCATCTCCCAAGACGAAAGAATGTCTGAATCCCCTGTGGAGACCACAGAGAAAGACCTAGCTCCCCACCTCATCGCGACCGGAGGCCTCACATCCTTTGAAAACTCCAGAGGTACAAGGAGATCAGTGCCTCAAAAGGAGACGATGCCTGACTTCTCGTGAAACTTGATAGGAGTCCCAGGATTCCTGTGGCACGTGGAAAGAGACCCTTGGTCTTCCGCCTCAGCTGGAGAGGCGTCCCAATTGCCCTGCCAAGCCCCGAGGAGAATCCCGAGTTGTCCCTCGCAACTAGGCAGGAGTCCTGACGTCGCTGAACAAACACGTGTGTGGAAGGGCCATCCCCGTCGTAACTCGAGAATATACCCCAGGTTCCCGCCGCAACTCGAGAAAAAACTTGAGACTTCCCCCTCGCCGCGAGATGAGGCCCGATTGCCCTGCACTGCGTGCAGAGCAATTCCGTTTTGCACATTACACATGAAAGGAGCCTTGATTTCCTTGATGGCACTCCAGAGAAACCCCAGGAACACTGTTTCAGGGATAGAGGGATCCTGAGGTTACTGTAGCAACAAGAAAGAGCTCCTTGGACCAAAAATCAACTCGAGATGAAAGGTTAGTTCCTGGGTTCGACTCCTGAGGAATACCACCTTACCACAAGAATCTCAAGAGGAGGCTTCTCTCAGCTCTAGGTATGTGAGAGGGACCCTGAATTTGCGGCCTCAAGTGGAATGGACACCGCGATGCCCTGACTCGAAATAAGTCCGGATATCCCTGCAGTGACTTGAATGCAGGCTCGTCCTGCATCTCCCAAGACGAAAAGATGTCTGAATCCCCTGTGGAGACGACAGAGAAAGAACTAGTTCCCTACCTCATTGCGACCGGAGGCCTCACATCCTTTGAAAACTCCAGAGGGACGCGGAATTTAGTGCCTCCAAAGGAGACGATGCCTGACTCCTCGTGAAACTTGATAGGAGTCCCAGGATTCATGTGGCACGTGGAGAGGGACCCTTGGTCTCCCGCCTCAGCTGGAGAGGCGTCCCAATTGCCCTGCCAAGCCTCGAGGAGAATCCCGAGTTGTCCCTCGCAACTAGGCAGGAGTCCTGACGTCGCTGAACAAACACGTGTGTGGAAGGGCCATCCCCGTCGTAACTCGAGAATATACTCCAGGTTCCCGCCGCAACTCGAGAAAAACCATGAGACTTCCCCCTCGCCGCGAAATGAGGCTCGATTCCCCTGCACTGCGTGCAGAGCAATTCCGTGTTGTACATCACACATGAAAGGAGCCTTAATTTACTTGATGGCACTCCAGGGAAACCCCAAGAACACTGTTTCAAGGCTTGAAGGATCCTGAGGTCACTGTAACAACACGAAAGAGCTCCGTGGACCAAAAATCAACTCGAGATGAGAGGTTAGTCCCTGGCCTCGACTCCTGAGGAATACCACCTTACCACAAGAACCTCAAGAGGAGGCTTCTCTCAGCTCTAGGTATGTGAGAGGGACCCTGAGTTTCTGGCCTCAAGTGGAATGGACACCGCAATGCCCTGACTCGAAATAAGGCCGGATATCCGTGCAGTGACTTGAATGCAGGCTCGTCTTGCATCTCCCAAGATGAAAGGATGTCTGAATCCCCTGTGGAGACCACAGAGAAAGACCTAGTTCCCCACCTCATCGCGACCGGAGGCCTCACATCTTTTGAAAACTCCAGAGGGACGCGGAGATCAGTGCCTCCAATGGAGGCGATGCCTGACTTCTCGTGAAACTTGATAGGAGTCCCAGGATTCCTGTGGCACGTGGAAAGAGATACTTGGTCTTCCGCCTCAGCTGGAGAGGCGTCCCAATTGCCCTGCCAAGCCCCGAGGAGAATCCCGAGTTGTCCCTCGCAACTAGGCAGGAGTGCTGACGTCGCTGAACAAACACGTGTGTGGAAGGGCCATCCCCGTCTTAACTCGAGAATATACCCCAGGTTCCCGCCGCAACTCGAGAAAAACCATGAGACTTCCCCCTGGCCACGAGATGAGGCCCGATTCCCCTTTCACTGCGTGCAGAGCAATTCCGTGTTGCACATCACACAGGAAAGGAGCCTTGATTTCCTTGATGGCACTCCAGAGAAAGCCCATGAACAGTGTTTCAAGGCTAGAGGGATCCTGAGGTCACTGTAGCAACACGAAAGAGCTCCGTGGACAAAAAGTCAACTCGAGATGAGAGGTCATTCCCTGGCTTCGACTCCAGAGGAATACCACCTTACCACAAGCACCTCAGGAGGAGGCTTCTCTCAGCTCTAGGTATGTGAGAGGTACCCTGAGATTGTGGCCTCAAGTGGAATGGACACCGTGATGCCCTGACTTGAAATAAGGCCGGATATCCCTGCAGTGACTTGATGCAGGCTAGTCTTGCATCTCCCAAGACGAAAGGATGTTTGAATCGCCTGTGGAGACCACAGAGAAAGACCTAGTTCCCTACCTAATTGCGACCGGAGGCCTCACATCCTTTGAAAACTCCAGAGGGACGTGGAGATCAGTGCCTCCAAAGGAGCCGATGCCTGACTCCTCGTGAATCTTGATAGGAGTCCCAGGATTCCTGTGGCACGTGGAAAGGGACCCTTGGTCTCCCGCCTCAGCTGGAGTGGTGTCCCAATTGCCCTGCCAGGCCTCAAGGAGAATCTCGAGTTGTCCCTCGCAACTAGGCAGGAGACCTTACATCGCTGAACAAACACGTGTGTGGAAGGGTCATCCCCGTCGTAACTCAAAAATATACCCCAGGTTCCCGCGGCAAGTCGAGAAAAAACATGAGACTTCCCAGTCGCCGTGAGATGAGGCCCAATTCCCCTGCACTGCGAACAGAGCAATTCCGTGTTGCACATCATACATGAAAGGAGCCTTGATTTCCTTGATGGCACTCCAGAGAAACCCCAAGAACACTGTTTCAAGGCTAGAGGGATCCTGAGGTCACTGTAGCTACATGAAAGAACTCCGTGGACCAAAAATCAACTCGAGATGAGAGGTTAGTCCCTGGCGTCGACTCCAGAGGAATACCACCTTACCACAGGCACCTCAAGAGGAGGCTTCTCTCAGCTCTAGGTATGTGAGAGGGACCCTGAATTTGGGGCCTCAAGTGGAATGGACATCGCGATGCCCTGACTCGAAATAAGGCCGGATATCCCTGCGGTGACTTGAATGCAGGCTCGTCTTGCATCTCCCAAGACGAAAGGGTGTCTGAATCCCCTTTGGAGACTACAGAGAAAGAACTAGTTCACCACCTCATCGCGACCGGAGGACTCACATCCTTTGAAAATTCCACAGGGACATGGAGATCAGTGCCTCCAAAGGAGACGATGCCTGACTCCTCGTGAAACTTGATAGGAGTCCCAGGATTCCTGTGGCACGTGGAGAGGGACCCTTGGTCTCCCGCCTCAGCTGGAGAGGCGTCCCAATTGCCCTGCCAAGCCTCGAGGAGAATCCCGAGTTGTCCCTCGCAACTAGGCAGGAGTCCTGACGTTGCTGAACAAACACGTGTGTGGAAGGGCCATCCCCATCTAAACTCGAGAATATACCCCAAGTTAACGCCGCCACTCGAGAACAACCATGAGACTTCCCCCTCGCCGCGAGGTGACGCCCGATTCCCCTGCACTGCGTGCAGAGCAATGCCGTGTTGCACATCACACATGAAAGGAGCCTTAATTTCCTTGATGGCACTCCAGGGAAACCCCAAGAACACTGTTTCAAGGCTTGAAGGATCCTGAGGTCACTGTAACAACACGAAAGAGCTCCGTGGACCAAAAATCAACTCGAGATGAGAGGTTAGTCCCTGGCTTCCACTCCAGAGGAATACCACCTTACCACAAGCACCTCAAGAGGAGGCTTCTCTCAGCTGTAGTTATGTGAGAGGGACCCTGAGTTTGTGGCCACAAGTGGAATGGAAACTGCGATGCCCTGTCTTGAAATAAGGCCGAATATCCCTGCAGTGACTTGAATGCAGGCTCGTCTTGCATCTCCCAAGACGAAAGGATGTCTGAATCCCCTGTGGAGACCACAGAGAAAGACCTAGTTCCACACCTCATCGCGACCGGAGGCCTCACATCCTTTGAAAACTCCAGAGGGACGCGGAGATCAGTGCCTCCAAAGGAGACGATGCCTGACTCCTCGTGAAACTTGATAGGAGTCCCAGGATTCCTGTGGCACGTGGAGAGGGACCCTTGGTCTCCCGCCTCAGCTGGGGAGGCGTCCCAATTGCCCTGCCAAGCCTCGAGGAGAATCCCGAGTTGACCCTCGCAACTAGGCAGGAGTCCTGACGTCGCTGAACAAACACGTGTGTGGAAGGGCCATCCCCATCTAAACTCGAGAATATACCCCAGGTTCCCGCCACAACTCGAGAACAACCATGAGACTTACCCCCGCTGCGAGATGAGGCCCGATTCCCCTGCACAGCGTGCAGAGCAATTCCGTGTTGCACATCCCACCTGAAAGGAGCCATGATTTCCTTGATGGCACTCCAGAGAAACCCCAAGAACACTGTTTCAAGGCTAGAGGGATCCTGAGGTCACTGTAGCAACACGAAAGAGCTCCGTGGACCACAAATCAACTCGAGATGAGAGGTTAGTCCCTGGCTTCGACTCCAGAGGAATACCACCTTACCACAAGCACCTCAAGAGAAGGCTTCTCTCAGCTCTAGGTATGTGAGAGGGACCCTGAGTTTGCGGCCTCAAGTGGAATGGACACCGCGATGCCGTGACTCGAAATAAGGTCGGTTATCCCTGCAGTGACTTGAATGCAGGCTCGTCTTGCATCTCCCAAGACGAAAGGATGTCTGAATCCCCTGTGGAGACCACAGAGAAAGACCTAGTTCCCCACCTCATCGCGACCGGAGGCCTCACATCCTTTGAAAACTCCAGAGGGACGCGGAGATCAGTGCCTCCAAAGGAGACGATGCCTGACTCCTCGTGAAACTTGATAGGAGTCCCAGGATTACTGTGGCACGTGGAAAGGGACCCTTGGTCTCCCACCTCAGATGGAGAGGCTTCCCAATTGCCCTGCCAAGCCTCGAGGAGAATCCCGAGTTGTCCCTCGCAACTAGGCAGGAGTCCTGACGTCGCTGAACAAACACGTGTGTGAAAGGGCCATCCCCGTCGTAACTCGAGAATATACCCCAGGTTCCCGCCGCAACTCGAGAAAAACCATGAAACTTCGCCCTCACCGCGAGATGTGGCCCAATTCCCCTGCACTGCCTGCAGTGAAATTCCGTGTTGCACATCACACATGCAAGGAGCCTTAATTTCCTTGATGGCACTCTAGAGAAACCCCAAGAACACTGTTTCAAGGCTAGAGGCACCGTGAGGTCACTGTAGCAACACGAGAGACCTCCGTGGACCAAAAGTCAACTCGAGATGAGATTTTAGTCCCTGGCTTCGACTCCAGAGGAATACCACCTTACCACAAGCACCTCAAGAGGAGGCTTCTCTCAGCTCTAGGTATTTGAGAGGGACCCTGAGTTTGAGGCCTCACGTGGAATGGACACCGCGATGCCCTGACTCGAAATAAGGCCGGATATCCCTGCAGTGACTTGAATGCAGGCTCGTCTTGCATCTCCCAAGACGAAAGAATGTCTGAATCCCCTGTGGAGACCACAGAGAAAGACCTAGCTCCCCACCTCATCGCGACCGGAGGCCTCACATCCTTTGAAAACTCCAGAGGTACAAGGAGATCAGTGCCTCAAAAGGAGACGATGCCTGACTTCTCGTGAAACTTGATAGGAGTCCCAGGATTCCTGTGGCACGTGGAAAGAGACCCTTGGTCTTCCGCCTCAGCTGGAGAGGCGTCCCAATTGCCCTGCCAAGCCCCGAGGAGAATCCCGAGTTGTCCCTCGCAACTAGGCAGGAGTCCTGACGTCGCTGAACAAACACGTGTGTGGAAGGGCCATCCCCGTCGTAACTCGAGAATATACCCCAGGTTCCCGCCGCAACTCGAGAAAAAACTTGAGACTTCCCCCTCGCCGCGAGATGAGGCCCGATTGCCCTGCACTGCGTGCAGAGCAATTCCGTTTTGCACATTACACATGAAAGGAGCCTTGATTTCCTTGATGGCACTCCAGAGAAACCCCAGGAACACTGTTTCAGGGATAGAGGGATCCTGAGGTTACTGTAGCAACAAGAAAGAGCTCCTTGGACCAAAAATCAACTCGAGATGAAAGGTTAGTTCCTGGGTTCGACTCCTGAGGAATACCACCTTACCACAAGAATCTCAAGAGGAGGCTTCTCTCAGCTCTAGGTATGTGAGAGGGACCCTGAATTTGCGGCCTCAAGTGGAATGGACACCGCGATGCCCTGACTCGAAATAAGTCCGGATATCCCTGCAGTGACTTGAATGCAGGCTCGTCCTGCATCTCCCAAGACGAAAAGATGTCTGAATCCCCTGTGGAGACGACAGAGAAAGAACTAGTTCCCTACCTCATTGCGACCGGAGGCCTCACATCCTTTGAAAACTCCAGAGGGACGCGGAATTTAGTGCCTCCAAAGGAGACGATGCCTGACTCCTCGTGAAACTTGATAGGAGTCCCAGGATTTATGTGGCACGTGGAGAGGGACCCTTGGTCTCCCGCCTCAGCTGGAGAGGCGTCCCAATTGCCCTGCCAAGCCTCGAGGAGAATCCCGAGTTGTCCCTCGCAACTAGGCAGGAGTCCTGACGTCGCTGAACAAACACGTGTGTGGAAGGGCCATCCCCGTCGTAACTCGAGAATATACTCCAGGTTCCCGCCGCAACTCGAGAAAAACCATGAGACTTCCCCCTCGCCGCGAAATGAGGCTCGATTCCCCTGCACTGCGTGCAGAGCAATTCCGTGTTGTACATCACACATGAAAGGAGCCTTAATTTACTTGATGGCACTCCAGGGAAACCCCAAGAACACTGTTTCAAGGCTTGAAGGATCCTGAGGTCACTGTAACAACACGAAAGAGCTCCGTGGACCAAAAATCAACTCGAGATGAGAGGTTAGTCCCTGGCCTCGACTCCTGAGGAATACCACCTTACCACAAGAACCTCAAGAGGAGGCTTCTCTCAGCTCTAGGTATGTGAGAGGGACCCTGAGTTTCTGGCCTCAAGTGGAATGGACACCGCAATGCCCTGACTCGAAATAAGGCCGGATATCCCTGCAGTGACTTGAATGCAGGCTCGTCTTGCATCTCCCAAGATGAAAGGATGTCTGAATCCCCTGTGGAGACCACAGAGAAAGACCTAGTTCCCCACCTCATCGCGACCGGAGGCCTCACATCTTTTGAAAACTCCAGAGGGACGCGGAGATCAGTGCCTCCAATGGAGGCGATGCCTGACTTCTCGTGAAACTTGATAGGAGTCCCAGGATTCCTGTGGCACGTGGAAAGAGATACTTGGTCTTCCGCCTCAGCTGGAGAGGCGTCCCAATTGCCCTGCCAAGCCCCGAGGAGAATCCCGAGTTGTCCCTCGCAACTAGGCAGGAGTGCTGACGTCGCTGAACAAACACGTGTGTGGAAGGGCCATCCCCGTCTTAACTCGAGAATATACCCCAGGTTCCCGCCGCAACTCGAGAAAAACCATGAGACTTCCCCCTGGCCACGAGATGAGGCCCGATTCCCCTTTCACTGCGTGCAGAGCAATTCCGTGTTGCACATCACACAGGAAAGGAGCCTTGATTTCCTTGATGGCACTCCAGAGAAAGCCCATGAACAGTGTTTCAAGGCTAGAGGGATCCTGAGGTCACTGTAGCAACACGAAAGAGCTCCGTGGACAAAAAGTCAACTCGAGATGAGAGGTCATTCCCTGGCTTCGACTCCAGAGGAATACCACCTTACCACAAGCACCTCAGGAGGAGGCTTCTCTCAGCTCTAGGTATGTGAGAGGTACCCTGAGATTGTGGCCTCAAGTGGAATGGACACCGTGATGCCCTGACTTGAAATAAGGCCGGATATCCCTGCAGTGACTTGATGCAGGCTAGTCTTGCATCTCCCAAGACGAAAGGATGTCTGAATCGCCTGTGGAGACCACAGAGAAAGACCTAGTTCCCTACCTAATTGCGACCGGAGGCCTCACATCCTTTGAAAACTCCAGAGGGACGTGGAGATCAGTGCCTCCAAAGGAGCCGATGCCTGACTCCTCGTGAATCTTGATAGGAGTCCCAGGATTCCTGTGGCACGTGGAAAGGGACCCTTGGTCTCCCGCCTCAGCTGGAGTGGTGTCCCAATTGCCCTGCCAGGCCTCAAGGAGAATCTCGAGTTGTCCCTCGCAACTAGGCAGGAGACCTTACATCGCTGAACAAACACGTGTGTGGAAGGGTCATCCCCGTCGTAACTCAAAAATATACCCCAGGTTCCCGCGGCAAGTCGAGAAAAAACATGAGACTTCCCAGTCGCCGTGAGATGAGGCCCAATTCCCCTGCACTGCGAACAGAGCAATTCCGTGTTGCACATCATACATGAAAGGAGCCTTGATTTCCTTGATGGCACTCCAGAGAAACCCCAAGAACACTGTTTCAAGGCTAGAGGGATCCTGAGGTCACTGTAGCTACATGAAAGAACTCCGTGGACCAAAAATCAACTCGAGATGAGAGGTTAGTCCCTGGCGTCGACTCCAGAGGAATACCACCTTACCACAGGCACCTCAAGAGGAGGCTTCTCTCAGCTCTAGGTATGTGAGAGGGACCCTGAATTTGGGGCCTCAAGTGGAATGGACATCGCGATGCCCTGACTCGAAATAAGGCCGGATATCCCTGCGGTGACTTGAATGCAGGCTCGTCTTGCATCTCCCAAGACGAAAGGGTGTCTGAATCCCCTTTGGAGACTACAGAGAAAGAACTAGTTCACCACCTCATCGCGACCGGAGGACTCACATCCTTTGAAAATTCCACAGGGACATGGAGATCAGTGCCTCCAAAGGAGACGATGCCTGACTCCTCGTGAAACTTGATAGGAGTCCCAGGATTCCTGTGGCACGTGGAGAGGGACCCTTGGTCTCCCGCCTCAGCTGGAGAGGCGTCCCAATTGCCCTGCCAAGCCTCGAGGAGAATCCCGAGTTGTCCCTCGCAACTAGGCAGGAGTCCTGACGTTGCTGAACAAACACGTGTGTGGAAGGGCCATCCCCATCTAAACTCGAGAATATACCCCAAGTTAACGCCGCCACTCGAGAACAACCATGAGACTTCCCCCTCGCCGCGAGGTGACGCCCGATTCCCCTGCACTGCGTGCAGAGCAATGCCGTGTTGCACATCACACATGAAAGAAGCCATGATTTCCTTGATGGCACTCCAGAGAAACCCCAAGAACAATGTTTCAAGCTAGAGGGATCCTGAGGTCACTGTAGCAACACGAAAGAGCTCCGTGGACCAAAAATCAACTCGAGATGAGAGGTTAGTCCCTGGCTTCCACTCCAGAGGAATACCACCTTACCACAAGCACCTCAAGAGGAGGCTTCTCTCAGCTGTAGTTATGTGAGAGGGACCCTGAGTTTGTGGCCACAAGTGGAATGGACACTGCGATGCCCTGTCTTGAAATAAGGCCGAATATCCCTGCAGTGACTTGAATGCAGGCTCGTCTTGCATCTCCCAAGACGAAAGGATGTCTGAATCCCCTGTGGAGACCACAGAGAAAGACCTAGTTCCACACCTCATCGCGACCGGAGGCCTCACATCCTTTGAAAACTCCAGAGGGACGCGGAGATCAGTGCCTCCAAAGGAGACGATGCCTGACTCCTCGTGAAACTTGATAGGAGTCCCAGGATTCCTGTGGCACGTGGAGAGGGACCCTTGGTCTCCCGCCTCAGCTGGGGAGGCGTCCCAATTGCCCTGCCAAGCCTCGAGGAGAATCCCGAGTTGTCCCTCGCAACTAGGCAGGAGTCCTGACGTTGCTGAACAAACACGTGTGTGGAAGGGCCATCCCCATCTAAACTCGAGAATATACCCCAGGTTCCCGCCACAACTCGAGAACAACCATGAGACTTACCCCCGCTGCGAGATGAGGCCCGATTCCCCTGCACAGCGTGCAGAGCAATTCCGTGTTGCACATCCCACCTGAAAGGAGCCATTATTTCCTTGATGGCACTCCAGAGAAACCCCAAGAACACTGTTTCAAGGCTAGAGGGATCCTGAGGTCACTGTAGCAACACGAAAGAGCTCCGTGGACCACAAATCAACTCGAGATGAGAGGTTAGTCCCTGGCTTCGACTCCAGAGGAATACCACCTTACCACAAGCACCTCAAGAGAAGGCTTCTCTCAGCTCTAGGTATGTGAGAGGGACCCTGAGTTTGCGGCCTCAAGTGGAATGGACACCGCGATGCCGTGACTCGAAATAAGGTCGGTTATCCCTGCAGTGACTTGAATGCAGGCTCGTCTTGCATCTCCCAAGACGAAAGGATGTCTGAATCCCCTGTGGAGACCACAGAGAAAGACCTAGTTCCCCACCTCATCGCGACCGGAGGCCTCACATCCTTTGAAAACTCCAGAGGGACGCGGAGATCAGTGCCTCCAAAGGAGACGATGCCTGACTCCTCGTGAAACTTGATAGGAGTCCCAGGATTACTGTGGCACGAGGAAAGGGACGCTTGGTCTCCCACCTCAGATGGAGAGGCTTACCAATTGCCCTGCCAAGCCTCGAGGAGAATCCCGAGTTGTCCCTCGCAACTAGGCAGGAGTCCTGACGTCGCTGAACAAACACGTGTGTGGAAGGGCCATCCCCGTCGTAACTCGAGAATATACCCCAGGTTCCCGCCGCAACTCGAGAAAAACCATGAAACTTCGCCCTCGCCGCGAGATGTGGCCCAATTCCCCTGCACTGCCTGCAGTGAAATTCCGTGTTGCTCATCACACATGCAAGGAGCCTTAATTTCCTTGATGGCACTCTAGAGAAACCCCAAGAACACTGTTTCAAGGCTAGAGGAACCGTGAGGTCACTGTAGCAACACGAAAGACCTCCGTGGACCAAAAGTCAACTCGAGATGAGATTTTAGTCCCTGGCTTCGACTCCAGAGGAATACCACCTCACCACAAGCACCTCAAGAGGAGGCTTCTCTCAGCTCTAGGTATGTGAGAGGGACCCTGAGTTTGAGGACTCACGTGGAATGGACACCGCGATGCCCTGACTCGAAATAAGGCCGGATATCCCTGCAGTGACTTGAATGCAGGCTCGTCTTGCATCTCCCAAGACGAAAGAATGTCTGAATCCCCTGTGGAGACCACAGAGAAAGACCTAGTTCCCCACCTCATCGCGACCGGAGGCCTCACATCCTTTGAAAACTCCAGAGGTACAAGGAGATCAGTGCCTCAAAAGGAGACGATGCCTGACTTCTCGTGAAACTTGATAGGAGTCCCAGGATTCCTGTGGCACGTGGAAAGAGACCCTTGGTCTTCCGCCTCAGCTGGAGAGGCGTCCCAATTGCCCTGCCAAGCCCCGAGGAGAATCCCGAGTTGTCCCTCGCAACTAGGCAGGAGTCCTGACGTCGCTGAACAAACACGTGTGTGGAAGGGCCATCCCCGTCGTAACTCGAGAATATACCCCAGGTTCCCGCCGCAACTCGAGAAAAAACTTGAGACTTCCCCCTCGCCGCGAGATGAGGCCCGATTGCCCTGCACTGCGTGCAGAGCAATTCCGTTTTGCACATTACACACAAAAGGAGCCTTGATTTCCTTGATGGCACTCCAGAGAAACCCCAGGAACACTGTTTCAGGGATAGAGGGATCCTGAGGTTACTGTAGCAACAAGAAAGAGCTCCGTGGACCAAAAATCAACTCGAGATGAAAGGTTAGTTCCTGGGTTCGACTCCTGAGGAATACCACCTTACCACAAGAATCTCAAGAGGAGGCTTCTCTCAGCTCTAGGTATGTGAGAGGGACCCTGAATTTGCGGCCTCAAGTGGAATGGACACCGCGATGCCCTGACTCGAAATAAGTCCGGATATCCCTGCAGTGACTTGAATGCAGGCTCGTCCTGCATCTCCCAAGACGAAAAGATGTCTGAATCCCCTGTGGAGACGACAGAGAAAGAACTAGTTCCCTACCTCATTGCGACCGGAGGCCTCACATCCTTTGAAAACTCCAGAGGGACGCGGATTTTAGTGCCTCCAAAGGAGACGATGCCTGACTCCTCGTGAAACTTGATAGGAGTCCCAGGATTCATGTGGCACGTGGAGAGGGACCCTTGGTCTCCCGCCTCAGCTGGAGAGGCGTCCCAATTGCCCTGCCAAGCCTCGAGGAGAATCCCGAGTTGTCCCTCGCAACTAGGCAGGAGTCCTGACGTCGCTGAACAAACACGTGTGTGGAAGGGCCATCCCCGTCGTAACTCGAGAATATACTCCAGGTTCCCGCCGCAACTCGAGAAAAAACATGAGACTTCCCCCTCGCCGCGAGATGAGGCTCGATTCCCCTGCACTGCGTGCAGAGCAATTCCGTGTTGTACATCACACATGAAAGGAGCCTTAATTTACTTGATGGCACTCCAGGTAAACCCCAAGAACACTGTTTCAAGGCTTGAAGGATCCTGAGGTCACTGTAACAACACGAAAGAGCTCCGTGGACCAAAAATCAACTCGAGATGAGAGGTTAGTCCCTGGCCTCGACTCCTGAGGAATACCACCTTACCACAAGAACCTCAAGAGGAGGCTTCTCTCAGCTCTAGGTATGTGAGAGGGACCCTGAGTTTCTGGCCTCAAGTGGAATGGACACCACGAGGCCCTGACTCGAAATAAGGCCGGATATCCGTGCAGTGACTTGAATGCAGGCTCGTCTTGCATCTCCCAAGATGAAAGGATATCTGAATCCCCTGTGGAGACCACAGAGAAAGACCTAGTTCCCCACCTCATCGCGACCGGAGGCCTCACATCCTTTGAAAACTCCAGAGGTATAACGAGATCAGTGCCTCAAAAGGAGACGATGCCTGACTTCTCGTGAAACTTGATAGGAGTCCCAGGATTCCTGTGGCACGTGGAAAGAGACCCTTGGTCTTCCGCCTCAGATGGAGAGGCGTCCCAATTGCCCTGCCAAGCCCCGAGGAGAATCCCGAGTTGTCCCTCGCAACTAGGCAGGAGTCCTGACGTCGCTGAACAAACACGTGTGTGGAAGGGCCATCCCCGTCGTAACTCGAGAATATACCCCAGGTTCCCGCCGCAACTCGAGAAAAAACTTGAGACTTCCCCCTCGCCGCGAGATGAGGCCCGATTGCCCTGCACTGCGTGCAGAGCAATTCCGTTTTGCACATTACACATGAAAGGAGCCTTGATTTCCTTGATGGCACTCCAGAGAAACCCCAGGAACACTGTTTCAGGGATAGAGGGATCCTGAGGTTACTGTAGCAACAAGAAAGAGCTCCGTGGACCAAAAATCAACTCGAGATGAAAGGTTAGTTCCTGGGTTCGACTCCTGAGGAATACCACCTTACCACAAGAATCTCAAGAGGAGGCTTCTCTCAGCTCTAGGTATGTGAGAGGGACCCTGAATTTGCGGCCTCAAGTGGAATGGACACCGCGATGCCCTGACTCGAAATAAGTCCGGATATCTCTGCAGTGACTTGAATGCAGGCTCGTCCTGCATCTCCCAAGACGAAAAGATGTCTGAATCCCCTGTGGAGACGACAGAGAAAGAACTAGTTCCCTACCTCATTGCGACCGGAGTCCTCACATCCTTTGAAAACTCCAGAGGGACGCGGATTTTAGTGCCTCCAAAGGAGACGATGCCTGACTCCTCGTGAAACTTGATAGGAGTCCCAGGATTCATGTGGCACGTGGAGAGGGACCCTTGGTCTCCCGCCTCAGCTGGAGAGGCGTCCCAATTGCCCTGCCAAGCCTCGAGGAGAATCCCGAGTTGTCCCTCGCAACTAGGCAGGAGTCCTGACGTCGCTGAACAAACACGTGTGTGGAAGGGCCATCCCCGTCGTAACTCGAGAATATACTCCAGGTTCCCGCCGCAACTCGAGAAAAACCATGAGACTTCCCCCTCGCCGCGAAATGAGGCTCGATTCCCCTGCACTGCGTGCAGAGCAATTCCGTGTTGTACATCACACATGAAAAGAGCCTTAATTTACTTGATGGCACTCCAGGGAAACCCCAAGAACACTGTTTCAAGGCTTGAAGGATCCTGAGGTCACTGTAACAACACGAAAGAGCTCCGTGGACCAAAAATCAACTCGAGATGAGAGGTTAGTCCCTGGCCTCGACTCCTGAGGAATACCACCTTACCACAAGAACCTCAAGAGGAGGCTTCTCTCAGCTCTAGGTATGTGAGAGGGACCCTGAGTTTCTGGCCTCAAGTGGAATGGACACCGCAATGCCCTGACACGAAATAAGGCCGGATATCCGTGCAGTGACTTGAATGCAGGCTCGTCTTGCATCTCCCAAGATGAAAGGATGTCTGAATCCCCTGTGGAGACCACAGAGAAAGACCTAGTTCCCCACCTCATCGCGACCGGAGGCCTCACATCTTTTGAAAACTCCAGAGGGACGCGGAGATCAGTGCCTCCAATGGAGGCGATGCCTGACTTCTCGTGAAACTTGATAGGAGTCCCAGGATTCCTGTGGCACGTGGAAAGAGATACTTGGTCTCCCGCCTCAGCTGGAGAGGCGTCCCAATTCCCCTGCCAAGCCCCGAGGAGAATCCCGAGTTGTCCCTCGCAACTAGGCAGGAGTGCTGACGTCGCTGAACAAACACGTGTGTGGAAGGGCCATCCCCGTCTTAACTCGAGAATATACCCCAGGTTCCCGCCGCAACTCGAGAAAAACCATGAGACTTCCCCCTGGCCACGAGATGAGGCCCAATTCCCCTTTCACTGCGTGCAGAGTAATTCCGTGTTGCACATCACACAGGAAAGGAGCCTTGATTTCCTTGATGGCACTCCAGAGAAAGCCCATGAACAGTGTTTCAAGGCTAGAGGGATCCTGAGGTCACTGTAGCAACACGAAAGAGCTCCGTGGACAAAAAGTCAACTCGAGATGAGAGGTCATTCCCTGGCTTCGACTCCAGAGGAATACCACCTTACCACAAGCACCTCAGGAGGAGGCTTCTCTCAGCTCTAGGTATGTGAGAGGTACCCTGA
This sequence comes from Cervus elaphus, assembly GCF_910594005.1. Classification (NCBI taxonomy): domain Eukaryota; kingdom Metazoa; phylum Chordata; class Mammalia; order Artiodactyla; family Cervidae; genus Cervus; species Cervus elaphus. The sequence goes on from NC_057830.1 coordinate 47,733,043, forward strand.
GATTGTGGCCTCAAGTGGAATGGACACCGTGATGCCCTGACTTGAAATAAGGCCGGATATCCCTGCAGTGACTTGATGCAGGCTCGTCTTGCATCTCCCAAGACGAAAGGGTGTCTGAATCCCCTTTGGAGACTACAGAGAAAGAACTAGTTCACCACCTCATCGCGACCGGAGGACTCACATCCTTTGAAAATTCCACAGGGACATGGAGATCAGTGCCTCCAAAGGAGACGATGCCTGACTCCTCGTGAAACTTGATAGGAGTCCCAGGATTCCTGTGGCACGTGGAGAGGGACCCTTGGTCTCCCGCCTCAGCTGGAGAGGCGTCCCAATTGCCCTGCCAAGCCTCGAGGAGAATCCCGAGTTGTCCCTCGCAACTAGGCAGGAGTCCTGACGTTGCTGAACAAACACGTGTGTGGAAGGGCCATCCCCATCTAAACTCGAGAATATACCCCAAGTTAACGCCGCCACTCGAGAACAACCATGAGACTTCCCCCTCGCCGCGAGGTGACGCCCGATTCCCCTGCACTGCGTGCAGAGCAATGCCGTGTTGCACATCACACATGAAAGAAGCCATGATTTCCTTGATGGCACTCCAGGGAAACCCCAAGAACAATGTTTCAAGCTAGAGGGATCCTGAGGTCACTGTAGCAACACGAAAGAGCTCCGTGGACCAAAAATCAACTCGAGATGAGAGGTTAGTCCCTGGCTTCCACTCCAGAGGAATACCACCTTACCACAAGCACCTCAAGAGGAGGCTTCTCTCAGCTGTAGTTATGTGAGAGGGACCCTGAGTTTGTGGCCACAAGTGAAATGGACACTGCGATGCCCTGTCTTGAAATAAGGCCGAATATCCCTGCAGTGACTTGAATGCAGGCTCGTCTTGCATCTCCCAAGACGAAAGGATGTCTGAATCCCCTGTGGAGACCACAGAGAAAGACCTAGTTCCCCACCTCATCGCGACCGGAGGCCTCACATCCTTTGAAAACTCCAGAGGGACGCGGAGATCAGTGCCTCCAAAGGAGACGATGCCTGACTCGTCGTGAAACTTGATAGGAGTCCCAGGATTCCTGTGGCACGTGGAGAGGGACCCTTGGTCTCCCGCCTCAGCTGGGGAGGCGTCCCAATTGCCCTGCCAAGCCTCGAGGAGAATCCCGAGTTGTCCCTCGCAACTAGGCAGGAGTCCTGACTTTGCTGAACAAACACGTGTGTGGAAGGGCCATCCCCGTCGTAACTCGAGAATATACCCCAGGTTCCCGCCACAACTCGAGAACAACCATGAGACTTACCCCTCGCTGCGAGATGAGGCCCGATTCCCCTGCACAGCGTGCAGAGCAATTCCGTGTTGCACATCCCACCTGAAAGGAGCCATGATTTCCTTGATGGCACTCCAGAGAAACCCCAAGAACACTGTTTCAAGGCTAGAGGGATCCTGAGGTCACTGTAGCAACACGAAAGAGCTCCGTGGACCACAAATCAACTCGAGATGAGAGGTTAGTCCCTGGCTTCGACTCCAGAGGAATACCACCTTACCACAAGCACCTCAAGAGAAGGCTTCTCTCAGCTCTAGGTATGTGAGAGGGACCCTGAGTTTGCGGCCTCAAGTGGAATGGACACCGCGATGCCGTGACTCGAAATAAGGTCGGTTATCCCTGCAGTGACTTGAATGCAGGCTCGTCTTGCATCTCCCAAGACGAAAGGATGTCTGAATCCCCTGTGGAGACCACAGAGAAAGACCTAGTTCCCCACCTCATCGCGACCGGAGGCCTCACATCCTTTGAAAACTCCAGAGGGACGCGGAGATCAGTGCCTCCAAAGGAGACGATGCCTGACTCCTCGTGAAACTTGATAGGAGTCCCAGGATTACTGTGGCACGAGGAAAGGGACGCTTGGTCTCCCACCTCAGATGGAGAGGCTTCCCAATTGCCCTGCCAAGCCTCGAGGAGAATCCCGAGTTGTCCCTCGCAACTAGGCAGGAGTCCTGACGTCGCTGAACAAACACGTGTGTGGAAGGGCCATCCCCGTCGTAACTCGAGAATATACCCCAGGTTCCCGCCGCAACTCGAGAAAAACCATGAAACTTCGCCCTCGCCGCGAGATGTGGCCCAATTCCCCTGCACTGCCTGCAGTGAAATTCCGTGTTGCACATCACACATGCAAGGAGCCTTAATTTCCTTGATGGCACTCTAGAGAAACCCCAAGAACACTGTTTCAAGGCTAGAGGAACCGTGAGGTCACTGTAGCAACACGAAAGACCTCCGTGGACCAAAAGTCAACTCGAGATGAGATTTTAGTCCCTGGCTTCGACTCCAGAGGAATACCACCTCACCACAAGCACCTCAAGAGGAGGCTTCTCTCAGCTCTAGGTATGTGAGAGGGACCCTGAGTTTGAGGCCTCACGTGGAATGGACACCGCATATGCCCTGACTCGAAATAAGGCCGGATATCCCTGCAGAGACTTGAATGCAGGCTCGTCTTGCATCACCCAAGACGAAAGAATGTCTGAATCCCCTGTGGAGACCACAGAGAAAGACCTAGTTCCCCACCTCATCGCGACCGGAGGCCTCACATCCTTTGAAAACTCCAGAGGTACAAGGAGATCAGTGCCTCAAAAGGAGACGATGCCTGACTTCTCGTGAAACTTGATAGGAGTCCCAGGATTCCTGTGGCACGTGGAAAGAGACCCTTGGTCTTCCGCCTCAGCTGGAGAGGCGTCCCAATTGCCCTGCCAAGCCTCGAGGAGAATCCCGAGTTGTCCCTCGCAACTAGGCAGGAGTCCTGACGTCGCTGAACAAACACGTGTGTGGAAGGGCCATCCCCGTCGTAACTCGAGAATATACCCCAGGTTCCCGCCGCAACTCGAGAAAAAACTTGAGATTTCCCCCTCGCCGCGAGATGAGGCCCGATTGCCCTGCACTGCGTGCAGAGCAATTCCGTTTTGCACATTACACATGAAAGGAGCCTTGATTTCCTTGATGGCACTCCAGAGAAACCCCAGGAACACTGTTTCAGGGATAGTGGGATCCTGAGGTTACTGTAGCAACAAGAAAGAGCTCCGTGGACCAAAAATCAACTCGAGATGAAAGGTTAGTTCCTGGGTTCGACTCCTGAGGAATACCACCTTACCACAAGAATCTCAAGAGGAGGCTTCTCTCAGCTCTAGGTATGTGAGAGGGACCCTGAATTTGCGGCCTCAAGTGGAATGGACACCGCGATGCCCTGACTCGAAATAAGTCCGGATATCCCTGCAGTGACTTGAATGCAGGCTCGTCCTGCATCTCCCAAGACGAAAAGATGTCTGAATCCCCTGTGGAGACGACAGAGAAAGAACTAGTTCCCTACCTCATTGCGACTGGAGGCCTCACATCCTTTGAAAACTCCAGAGGGACGCGGATTTTAGTGCCTCCAAAGGAGACGATGCCTGACTCCTCGTGAAACTTGATAGGAGTCCCAGGATTCATGTGGCACGTGGAGAGGGACCCTTGGTCTCCCGCCTCAGCTGGAGAGGCGTCCCAATTGCCCTGCCAAGCCTCGAGGAGAATCCCGAGTTGTCCCTCGCAACTAGGCAGGAGTCCTGACGTCGCTGAACAAACACGTGTGTGGAAGGGCCATCCCCGTCGTAACTCGAGAATATACTCCAGGTTCCCGCCGCAACTCGAGAAAAACCATGAGACTTCCCCCTCGACGCGAGATGAGGCTCGATTCCCCTGCACTGCGTGCAGAGCAATTCCGTGTTGTACATCACACATGAAAGGAGCCTTAATTTCCTTGATGGCACTCCAGGGAAACCCCAAGAACACTGTTTCAAGGCTTGAAGGATCCTGAGGTCACTGTAACAACACGAAAGAGCTCCGTGGACCAAAAATCAACTCGAGATGAGAGGTTAGTCCCTGGCCTCGACTCCTGAGGAATACCACCTTACCACAAGAACCTCAAGAGGAGGCTTCTCTCAGCTCTAGGTATGTGAGAGGGACCCTGAGTTTCTGGCCTCAAGTGGAATGGACACCGCAATGCCCTGACTCGAAATAAGGCCGGATATCCGTGCAGTGACTTGAATGCAGGCTCGTCTTGCATCTCCCAAGATGAAAGGATGTCTGAATCCCCTGTGGAGACCACAGAGAAAGACCTAGTTCCCCACCTCATCGCGACCGGAGGCCTCACATCTTTTGAAAACTCCAGAGGGACGCGGAGATCAGTGCCTCCAATGGATGCGATGCCTGACTTCTCGTGAAACTTGATAGGAGTCCCAGATTCCTGTGGCACGTGGAAAGAGATACTTGGTCTCCCGCCTCAGCTGGAGAGGCGTCCCAATTCCCCTGCCAAGCCCCGAGGAGAATCCCGAATTGTCCCTCGCAACTAGGCAGGAGTGCTGACGTCGCTGAACAAACACGTGTGTGGAAGGGCCATCCCCGTCTTAATTCGAGAATATACCCCAGGTTCCCGCCGCAACTCGAGAAAAACCATGAGACTTCCCCCTGGCCACGAGATGAGGCCCCTTTCCCCTGCACTGCGTGCAGAGCAATTCCGTGTTACACATCACACAGGAAAGGAGCCTTGATTTCCTTGATAGCACTCCAGAGAAACCCCAAGAACACTGTTTCAGGGCTAGAGGGATCCTGAGGTCACTGTAGCAACACGAAAGAGCTCCGTGGACCACAAATGAACTCGAGATGAGAGGTTAGTCCCTGGCTTCGACTCCAGAGGAATACCACCTTACCACAAGCACCTCAAGAGGAGGCTTCTCTCAGCTCTAGGTATGTGAGAGGGACCCTGATTTGCGGACTCAAGTGGAATGGACACCGCGATGCCCTGACTCGAAATAAGGCTGGATATGCCTGCAGTGACTTGAATGCAGGCTCGTCTTGCATCTCCCAAGACGAAAGGATGTCTGAATCCCCTGTTTAGACCACAGAGAAAGACCTAGTTCCCCACCTCATCGCGACCGGAGTCCTCACATCCTTGGAAAACTCCTGAGGGACGCGGAGATCAGTGCTTCCAAAGGAGACGATGCCTGACTCCTCGTGAAACTTGATAGGAGTCCCAGGATTTCTGTGGCACGTGGAAAGGGACCCTTGGTCTCCCGCCTCAGCTGGAGAGGCGTCCCAATTGCCCTGCCAAGCCTCGAGGAGAATGCGAGTTGTCCCTCGCAACTTGGCAGGAGTCCTGACTTCCCTGAACAAACACGTGTGTGGAAGGGCCATCCCCGTCGTAACTCGAGAATATACCCCAGGTTCCCGCTGCAACTCGAGAAAAACCATGAGACTTCCCCCTCGCCGCGACATGAGGCCCGATTCCTCTGCACTGCGTGCAGAGCAATGCCGTGTTGCACATCACACAGGAAAGGAGCCTTGATTTCCTTGATGGCACTCCAGAGAAACCCCAAGAATACTGTTTCAAGGCTAGAGGGATCCTGAGGTCACTGTAGCAACACGATAGAGCTCCATGGACCAAAATTCAACTCGAGATGAGAGGTTAGTCCCTTCCTTCGACTCAAGAGGAATACCACCTTACCACAAGCATCTCAAGAGGAGGCTTCTCTCAGCTCTAGGTATGTGAGAGGGACCCTGAGTTTGCGGCCTCAAGTGGAATGGACACCGCGATGCCCTGACTCGAAATAAGGCCGGATATGCCTGCAGTGACTTGAAGGCAGGCTCGTCTTGCATCTCCCAAGACGAAAGGATGTCTGAATCCCCTGTGGAGACCACAGAGAAAGACCTAGTTCCCCACCTCATCGCGACCGGAGGCCTCACATATTTTGAAAACTCCAGAGGGACGCGGAGATGAGTGCCTCCAAAGGAGACGATGCCTGACTCCTCATGAAACTTGATAGGAGTCGCAGGATTGCTGTGGCACGTGGAAAGGGACCCTTGGTCTCCCCCCTCAGCTGGAGAGGCGTCCCAATTGCCCTGCCAAGCCTCGAGGGGAATCCCGAGTTGTCCCTCGCAACTAGGCAGGAGTCCTGACGTCGCTGAACCATCACGTGTTTGGAAGGGCCATCCCCGTCGTAACTCGAGAATATACCCCAGGTTTCCGCCGCAACTCGAGAAAAACCATGAGACTTCCCCCTCGCCGCGAGATGAGGCCCGATTCCCCTGCACTGCGAGCAGAGTAATGCCGTGTTGCACATCAGACATGAAAGGAGCCTTGATTTCCTTAATGACACTCCAGAGAAACCCCAATAACACTGTTTCAAGGCTAGAGGGATCCTGAGGTCACTGTAGCAACACGAAAGAGCTCCGTGGACCACAAATCAACTCGAGATGAGAGGTTAGTCACTGGCTTCGACTCCAGAGGAATACCACCTTACTACACGCACCTCAAGAGGAGGCTTCTCTCAGCTCTAGGTATATGAAAGGGACCCTGAGTTTGCAGCCTCAAGTGGAATGGACACCGCGATGCCCTGACTCGAAATAAGGCCGGATATGCCTGCGGTGACTTGAATGCAGGCTCGTCTTGCATCTCCCAAGACGAAAGGATGTCTGAATCCCCTGTGGAGACCACAGAGAAAGACCTAGTTCCCCACCTCATCGCGACCGGAGGCCTCACATCCTTTGAAAACTCCAGAGGGACGCGGAGATCAGTGCCTCCAAAGGAGACGATGCCTGACTCCACGAGAAACTTGATAGGAGTCCCAGGATTCCTGTGGCACATGGAAAGGGACACTTTGTCTCCCGCCTCACCTTTAGAGGCGTCACAATTGCCCTGCCAAGCCTCGAGGATAATCCCGAGTTGTCCCTCGCAACTAGCCTGGAGTCCTGACGTCGCTGAACAAACACGTGTGTGGAAGGGCCATCCCCGTCGTTACTCGAGAATATACCCCAGGTTGCCGCCGCTACTCGAGAAAAAACATGAGACTTCCCCCTGGCAGCGAGATGAGGCCCGATTCCCCTGCACTACGTGCAGAGCAATGCCGTGTTGCACATCACACAGGAAAGGAGCCTTGATTTACTTGATGGTACTCCAGAGAAACCCCAAGAACACTGTTTCAAGGCTAGAGGGATCCTGAGGTCACTGTAGCAACATGAAAGAGCTCCGTGGACCAAAAATCAACTCGAGATGAGAGGTTAGTCCCTGGCTTCGACTCCAGAGGAATACCACCTTTCCACAAGCACCTCAACAGGAGGCTTCTCTCAGCTCTATGTATGTGAGAGGGACCCTGAGTTTGCGGCCTCAAGTGGAATGGACACCGCGATGCCCTGACTCGAAATAAGTCCGGATATCCCTGCAGTGACTTGAATGCAGGCTCGTCCTGCATCTCCCAAGACGAAAAGATGTCTGAATCCCCTGTGGAGACGACAGAGAAAGAACTAGTTCCCTTCCTCATTACGACCGGAGGCCTCACATCCTTTGAAAACTCCAGAGGTACACGGAGATTAGTGCCTCAAGAAGAGACGATGACTGACTCCTCGTGAAACTTGATAGGAGTCCCAGGATTCCTGTGACACGTGGAAAGGGACCCTTGGTCTCCTGCCTCAGCTGGAGAGGCGTCTCAATTGCCCTGCCAAGCCTCGAGGAGAATTCCGAGTTGTCCCTCGCAACTAGGCAGGAGTCCTGACGTCGCTGAACAAACACGTGTGTGGAAGGGCCATCCCCGTCGTAACTCGAGAATATACCCCAGGTTCCCACCGCAACTCGACAAAAACCATGAGACTTGCCCCTCGCCGCGAGATGAGGCCCGATTCCCCTGCACTGCATGCAGAGCAATTCCGTGTTGAACATCACACATGAAAGGAGCCTTGATTTCTTTGATGGCACTCCAGAGAAACCCCAAGAACACTGTTTCAAGGCTGGAGGGATCCTGAGGTCACTGTAACAACACGAAAGAGCTCCGTGGACCAAAAATCAACTCGAGATGGGAGGTTAGTCCCTGGCCTCGACTCCTGAGGTATACCACCTTACCACAAGAACCTCAAGAGGAGGCTTCTCTCAGCTCTAGGTATGTGAGAGGGACCCTGAGATTGCGGCCTCACATGGAATGGACACCACGAGGCCCTGACTCGAAATAAGGCCAGATATCCCTGCAGTGACTTGAATGCAGGCTCGGCTTGCATCTCCCAAGACGAAAGGATGTCTGAATCCCCTGTGGAGACCACAGAGAAAGACCTAGTTCCCCACCTCATCGCGACCGGAGGCCTCACATCCTTTGAAAACTCCAGAGGGACGCGGATTTTAGTGCCTCCAAAGGAGACGATGCCTGACTCCTCGTGAAACTTGATAGGAGTCCCAGCATTCATGTGGCACGTGGAGAGGGACCCTTGGTCTCCCGCCTCAGCTGGACAGGCGTCCCAATTGCCCTGCCAAGCCTCGAGATGAATCCCGAGTTGTCCCTCGAAACTAGGCAGGAGTCCTTGCGTCGCTGAACAAACACGTGTGTGGAAGGGCCATCCCCGTCGTAACTCGAGAATATACCCCAGGTTCCCGCTGCAACTCGAGAAAAACCATGAGACTTCCCCCTCGCCGCGACATGAGGCCCGATTCCTCTGCACTACGTGCAGAGCAATGCCGTGTTGCACATCACACAGGAAAGGAGCCTTGATTTCCTTGATGGCACTCCAGAGAAAGCCCAAGAACACTGTTTCAAGGCTAGAGGGATCCTGAGGTCACTGTAGCAACACGATAGAGCTCCATGGACCAAAATTCAACTCGAGATGAGAGGTTAGTCCCTTCCTTCGACTCCAGAGGAATACCACCTTACCACAAGCACCTCAAGAGGAGGCTTCTCTCAACTCTAGGTATGTGAGAGGGACCCTGAGTTTGCGGCCTCAAGTGGAATGGACACCGCGATGCCCTGACTCGAAATAAGGCCGGATATGCCTGCAGTGACTTGAAGGCAGGCTCGTCTTGCATCTCCCAAGACGAAAGGATGTCTGAATCCCCTGTGGAGACCACAGAGAAAGACCTAGTTCCCCACCTCATCGCGACCGGAGGCCTCACATACTTTGAAAACTCCAGAGGGACGCGGAGATCAGTGCCTCCAAAGGAGACGATGTCTGACTCCTCGTGAAACTTGATAGGAGTCGCAGGATTGCTGTGGCACGTGGAAAGGGACCCTTGGTCTCCCGCCTCAGCTGGAGAGGCGTCCCAATTGCCCTGCCAAGCCTCGAGGAGAATCCCGAGTTGTCCCTCGCAACTAGGCAGGAGTCCTGACGTCGCTGAACAAACACGTGTGTGGAAGGGCCATCCCCGTCGTAACTCGAGAAGATACCCCAGGTTCCCGGCACAACTCGAGAAAAACCATGAGACTTTCCCCTTGCCTCGAGATGAGGCCCGATTCCCTGCAATGCGTGCAGAGCAATTCCGTGTTGCACATCACACAAGAAAGGAGCCTTGATTTCTTGATGGCACTCCAGAGATACCCCAAGAACACTGTTTCTAGGCTAGAGGGATCCCGAGGTCACTGTAGCAACACGAAAGAGCTCCGTGGACCAAAAATCAACTCGAGATGAGAGGTTAGTCCCTGGCTTCGACTCCAGAGGAATACCACCTTACTACAAGCACCTCAGGAGGAGCCTTCTCTCAGCTCTAGGTATGTGAGAGGTACCCTGAGATTGTGGCCTCAAGTGGAATGGACACCGTGATGCCCTGACTTGAAATAAGGCCGGATATCCCTGCAGTGACTTGAATGCAGGCTCGTCTTGCATCTCCCAAGACGAAAGGCTGTCTGAATCCCCTGTGGAGACCACAGAGAAAGACCTAGTTCCCCACCTCATCCCGACCGGAGGCCTCACATCCTTTGAAAACTCCAGAGATACGCGGAGATCAGTGCCTCCAAAGGAGGCGATGCCTGACTCCTATTGAAGCTTGATAGGAATCCCAGGATTCCTGTGGCACGTGGAAAGGGACACTTGGTCTCCCGCCTCAGGTGGAGAGGCGTCCCAATTGCCCTGCCAAGCCTCGAGGAGGATCCCGAGTTGTCCCTCGCAACTAGGCAGGAATCCTGTCGTCGCTGAACAAATACGGGTGTGGAAGGGCCATCCCCGTCGTAACTCGAAAATATACCCCAGGTTCCCGCCGCAACTCGAGAAAAACCATGAGACTTCCTCCTCGCCGCGAGATGAGGCCAGATTCCCCTGCCCTGCGTGCAGAGCAATTTCGTGTTGAACATCAAACATGAAAGGAGCCTTGATTTCGTTGATGGTACTCCAGAGAACCCCAAGAACATTGTTTCAAAGCTAGAGGGATCCTGAGGGCACTGTAGCAACACGAAAGAGCTCCTTGGACCAAAAATCAACTCGAGATGAGATGTTAGTCCCTGACTTCGACTCCAGAGGAATACTACCTTACCACAAGCACCTAGAGTGGAGGTTCCTATCAGCTCTAGGTATGTGAGAGGGACCCTGAGTTTGCGGCCTCAAGTTGAATGAACACGTGGATTCCCTGACTCGAAATAATGCCGGATATCCCTGCAGTGACTTGAATGCAGGCTCGTTTTGGATCTCGAAGACGAAAGGATGTCTGAATCCCCTGAGCAGACCACAGAGAAAGACCTAGTTCCCCACCTCATCGCGACCGGAGGCCTCACATCCTTTGAAAACTCCAGAGGTACGCGGAGATGAATGCCTCAAAAGGAGACAATGCCTGACTCCTCCTGAAACTTGATAGGAGTCCTAGGATTCCTGTGGCACGTGGAAAGGGACCCTTGGTCTCCCGCCTCAGCTGGAGAGGGGTCCCAATTGCCCTGCCAAGCCTCGAGGAGAATCCCGAGTTGTCCCTCCCAACTAGGCAGGAGTCCTGACGTCGCTGAACAAACACGTGTGTGGAAGGGCCATACCCGTCGTAACTCGAGAAGATACCCCAGGTTCCCGGCACAACTCGAGAAAACCCATGAGACTTTCCCCTTGCCTCGAGATGAGGCCCGATTCCCTGCAATGCATGCAGAGCAATTCCGTGTTGCACATCACACAAGAAAGGAGCCTTGATTTCTTGATGGCACTCCAGAGATACCCCAAGAACACTGTTTCTAGGCTAGAGGGATCCCGAGGTCACTGTAGCAACACGAAAGAGCTCCGTGGACCAAAAATCAACTCGAGATGAGAGGTTAGTCCCTGGCTTCGACTCCAGAGGAATACCACCTTACTACAAGCACCTCAGGAGGAGGCTTCTCTCAGCTCTAGGTATGTGAGAGGTACCCTGAGATTGTGGCCTCAAGTGGAATGGACACCGTGATGCCCTGACTTGAAATAAGGCTGGATATCCCTGCAGTGACTTGATGCAGGCTAGTCTTGCATCTCCCAAGACGAAAGGATGTCTGAATCGCCTGTGGAGACCACAGAGAAAGACCTAGTTCCCTACCTAATTGCGACCGGAGGCCTCACATCCTTTGAAAACTCCAGAGGGACGTGGAGATCAGTGCCTCCAAAGGAGACGATGCCTGACTCCTCGTGAATCTTGATAGGAGTCCCAGGATTCCTGTGGCACGTGGAAAGGGACCCTTGGTCTCCCGCCTCAGCTGGAGTGGTGTCCCAATTGCCCTGCCAGGCCTCAAGGAGAATCTCGAGTTGTCCCTCGCAACTAGGCAGGAGACCTTACATCGCTGAACAAACACGTGTGTGGAAGGGTCATCCCCGTCGTAACTCAAAAATATACCCCAGGTTCCCGCGGCAAGTCGAGAAAAAACATGAGACTTCCCAGTCGCCGTGAGATGAGGCCCAATTCCCCTGCACTGCGAACAGAGCAATTCCGTGTTGCACATCATACATGAAAGGAGCCTTGATTTCCTTGATGGCACTCCAGGGAAACCCCAAGAACACTGTTTCAAGGCTAGAGGGATCCTGAGGTCACTGTAGCTACATGAAAGAACTCCGTGGACCAAAAATCAACTCGAGATGAGAGGTTAGTCCCTGGCGTCGACTCCAGAGGAATACCACCTAACCACAGGCACCTCAAGAGGAGGCTTCTCTCAGCTCTAGGTATGTGAGAGGGACCCTGAATTTGGGGCCTCAAGTGGAATGGACATCGCGATGCCCTGACTCGAAATAAGGCCGGATATCTCTGCGGTGACTTGAATGCAGGCTCGTCTTACATCTCCCAAGACGAAAGGGTGTCTGAATCCCCTTTGGAGACTACAGAGAAAGAACTAGTTCACCACCTCATCGCGACCGGAGGACTCACATCCTTTGAAAATTCCACAGGGACATGGAGATCAGTGCCTCCAAAGGAGACGATGCCTGACTCCTCGTGAAACTTGATAGGAGTCCCAGGATTCCTGTGGCACGGGGAGAGGGACCCTTGGTCTCCCGCCTCAGATGGAGAGGCGTCCCAATTGCCCTGCCAAGCCTCGAGGAGAATCCCGAGTTGTCCCTCGCAACTAGGCAGGAGTCCTGACGTTGCTGAACAAACACGTGTGTGGAAGGGCCATCCCCATCTAAACTCGAGAATATACCCCAAGTTAACGCCGCCACTCGAGAACAACCATGAGACTTCCACCTCGCCGCGAGGTGACGCCCGATTCCCCTGCACTGCGTGCAGAGCAATGCCGTGTTGCACATCACACATGAAAGAAGCCATGATTTCCTTGATGGCACTCCAGAGAAACCCCAAGAACAATGTTTCAAGCTAGAGGGATCCTGAGGTCACTGTAGCAACACGAAAGAGCTCCGTGGACCCCAAATCAACTCGAGATGAGAGGTTAGTCCCTGGCTTCCACTCCAGAGGAATACCACCTTACCACAAGCACCTCAAGAGGAGGCTTCTCTCAGCTGTAGTTATGTGAGAGGGACCCTGAGTTTGTGGCCACAAGTGGAATGGACACTGCGATGCCCTGTCTTGAAATAAGGCCGAATATCCCTGCAGTGACTAGAATGCAGGCTCGTCTTGCATCTCCCAAGACGAAAGGATGTCTGAATCCCCTGTGGAGACCACAGAGAAAGACCTAGTTCCCCACCTCATCGCGACCGGAGGCCTCACATCCTTTGAAAACTCCAGAGGGACCCGGAGATCAGTGCCTCCAAAGGAGACGATGCCTGACTCCTCGTGAAACTTGATAGGAGTCCCAGGATTCCTGTGGCACGTGGAGAGGGACCCTTGGTCTCCCGCCTCAGCTGGGGAGGCGTCCCAATTGCCCTGCCAAGCCTCGAGGAGAATCCCGAGTTGTCCCTCGCAACTAGGCAGGAGTCCTGACGTTGCTGAACAAACACGTGTGTGGAAGGGCCATCCCCATCTAAACTCGAGAATATACCCCAGGTTCCCGCCACAACTCGAGAACAACCATGAGACTTACCCCTCGCTGCGAGATGAGGCCCGATTCCCCTGCACAGCGTGCAGAGCAATTCCGTGTTGCACATCCCACCTGAAAGGAGCCATGATTTCCTTGATGGCACTCCAAAGAAACCCCAAGAACACTGTTTCAGGGATAGAGGGATCCTGAGGTCACTGTAGCAACAAGAAAGAGCTCCGTGGACCAAAAATCAACTCGAGATGAAAGGTTAGTTCCTGGGTTCGACTCCTGAAGAATACCACCTTACCACAAGAATCTCAAGAGGAGGCTTCTCTCAGCTCTAGGTATGTGAGAGGGACCCTGAATTTGCGGCCTCAAGTGGAATGGACACCGCGATGCCCTGACTCGAAATAAGTCCGGATATCCCTGCAGTGACTTGAATGCAGGCTCGTCCTGCATCTCCCAAGACGAAAAGATGTCTGAATCCCCTGTGGAGACGACAGAGAAAGAACTAGTTCCCTACCTCATTGCGACCGGAGGCCTCACATCCTTTGAAAACTCCAGAGGGACGCGGATTTTAGTGCCTCCAAAGGAGACGATGCCTGACTCCTCGTGAAACTTGATAGGAGTCCCAGGATTCATGTGGCACGTGGAGAGGTACCCTTGGTCTCCCGCCTCAGCTGGAGAGGCGTCCCAATTGCCCTGCCAAGCCTCGAGGAGAATCCCGAGTTGTCCCTCGCAACTAGGCAGGAGTCCTGACGTCGCTGAACAAACACGTGTGTGGAAGGGCCATCCCCGTCGTAACTCGAGAATATACCCCAGGTTTCCGCCGCAATCGAGAAAAACCATGAGACTTCCCCCTCACCGCCAGATGAGGCCCCTTTCCCCTGCACTGCGTGCAGAGCAATTCCGTGTTGCACATCACACAGGAAAGGAGCCTTGATTTCCTTGATAGCACTCCAGAGAAACCCCAAGAACACTGTTTCAGGGCTAGAGGGATCCTGAGGTCACTGTAGCAACACGAAAGAGCTCCGTGGACCACAAATGAACTCGAGATGAGAGGTTAGTCCCTGGCTTCGACTCCAGAGGAATACCACCTTACCACAAGCACCTCAAGAGGAGGCTTCTCTCAGCTCTAGGTATGTGAGAGGGACCCTGATTTGCGGACTCAAGTGGAATGGACACCGCGATGCCCTGACTCGAAATAAGGCCTGATATGCCTGCAGTGACTTGAATGCAGGCTCGTCTTGCATCTCCCAAGACGAAAGGATGTCTGAATCCCCTGTTTAGACCACAGAGAAAGACCTAGTTCCCCACCTCATCGCGACCGGAGGCCTCACATCCTTGGAAAACTCCTGAGGGACGCGGAGATCAGTGCTTCCAAAGGAGACGATGCCTGACTCCTCGTGAAACTTGATAGGAGTCCCAGGATTTCTGTGGCACGTGGAAAGGGACCCATGGTCTCCCGCCTCAGCTGGAGAGGCGTCCCAATTGCCCTGCCAAGCCTCGAGGAGAATCCGAGTTGTCCCTCGCAACTTGGCAGGAGTCCTGACTTCCCTGAACAAACACGTGTGTGGAAGGGCCATCCCCGTCGTAACTCGAGAATATACCCCAGGTTCCCGCTGCAACTCGAGAAAAACCATGAGACTTCCCCCTCGCCGCGACATGAGGCCCGATTCCTCTGCACTGCGTGCAGAGCAATGCCGTGTTGCACATCACACAGGAAAGGAGCCTTGATTTCCTTGATGGCACTCCAGAGAAACCCCAAGAATACTGTTTCAAGGCTAGAGGGATCCTGAGGTCACTGTGGCAACACGATAGAGCTCCATGGACCAAAATTCAACTCGAGATGAGAGGTTAGTCCCTTCCTTCGACTCAAGAGGAATACCACCTTACCACAAGCATCTCAAGAGGAGGCTTCTCTCAGCTCTAGGTATGTGAGAGGGACCCTGAGTTTGCGGCCTCAAGTGGAATGGACACCGCGATGCCCTGACTCGAAATAAGGCCGGATATGCCTGCAGTGACTTGAAGGCAGGCTCGTCTTGCATCTCCCAGGACGAAAGGATATCTGAATCCCCTGTGGAGACCACAGAGAAAGACCTAGTTCCCCACCTCATCGCGACCGGAGGCCTCACATATTTTGAAAACTCCAGAGGGACGCGGAGATGAGTGCCTCCAAAGGAGACGATGCCTGACTCCTCATGAAACTTGATAGGAGTCGCAGGATTGCTGTGGCACGTGGAAAGGGACCCTTGGTCTCCCGCCTCAGCTGGAGAGGCGTCCCAATTGCCCTGCCAAGCCTCGAGGGGAATCCCGAGTTGTCCCTCGCAACTAGGCAGGAGTCCTGACGTCGCTGAACCATCACGTGTTTGGTAGGGCCATCCCCGTCGTAACTCGAGAATATACCCCAGGTTCCCGCCGCAACTCGAGAAAAACCATGAGACTTCCCCCTCGCCGCGAGATGAGGCCCGATTCCCCTGCACTGCGAGCAGAGCAATGCCGTGTTGCACATCAGACATGAAAGGAGCCTTGATTTCCTTAATGACATTCCAGAGAAACCCCAATAACACTGTTTCAAGGCTAGAGGGATCCTGAGGTCACTGTAGCAACACGAAAGAGCTCCGTGGACCAAAAATCAACTCGAGATGAGAGGTTAGTCCCTGGCTTCGACTCCAGAGGAATACCACCTTACCACACGCACCTCAAGAGGAGGCTTCTCTCAGCTCTAGGTATATGAAAGGGACCCTGAGTTTGCGGCCTCAAGTGGAATGGACACCGCGATGCCCTGACTCGAAATAAGGCCGGATATGCCTGCGGTGACTTGAATGCAGGCTCGTCTTGCATCTCCCAAGACGAAAGGATGTCTGAATCCCCTGTGGAGACCACAGAGAAAGACCTAGTTCCCCACCTCATCGCGACCGGAGGCCTCACATCCTTTGAAAACTCCAGAGGGACGCGGAGATCAGTGCCTCCAAAGGAGACGATGCCTGACTCCACGAGAAACTTGATAGGAGTCCCAGGATTCCTGTGGCACATGGAAAGGGACACTTTGTCTCCCGCCTCACCTTTAGAGGCGTCACAATTGCCCTGCCAAGCCTCGAGGATAATCCCGAGTTGTCCCTCGCAACTAGCCTGGAGTCCTGACGTCGCTGAACAAACACGTGTGTGGAAAGGCCATCCCCGTCGTAACTCGAGAATATACCCCAGGTTGCCGCCGCTACTCGAGAAAAAACATGAGACTTCCCCCTCGCAGCGAGATGAGGCCCGATTCCCCTGCACTACGTGCAGAGCAATGCCGTGTTGCACATCACACAGGAAAGGAACCTTGATTTACTTGATGGTACTCCAGAGAAACCCCAAGAACACTGTTTCAAGGCTAGAGGGATCCTGAGGTCACTGTAGCAACATGAAAGAGCTCCGTGGACCAAAAATCAACTCGAGATGAGAGGTTAGTCCCTGGCTTCGACTCCAGAGGAATACCACCTTTCCACAAGCACCTCAACAGGAGGCTTCTCTCAGCTCTATGTATGTGAGAGGGACCCTGAGTTTGCGGCCTCAAGTGGAATGGACACCGCGATGCCCTGACTCGAAATAAGTCCGGATATCCCTGCAGTGACTTGAATGCAGGCTCGTCCTGCATCTCAAAAGACGAAAAGATGTCTGAATCCCCTGTGGAGACGACAGAGAAAGAACTAGTTCCCTACCTCATTGCGACCGGAGGCCTCACATCCTTTGAAAACTCCAGAGGTACGCGGAGATTAGTGCCTCAAGGAGAGACGATGACTGACTCCTCGTGAAACTTGATAGGAGTCCCAGGATTCCTGTGACACGTGGAAAGGGACACTTGGTCTCCTGCCTCAGCTGGAGAGGCGTCTCAATTGCCCTGCCAAGCCTCGAGGAGAATTCCGAGTTGTCCCTCGCAACTAGGCAGGAGTCCTGAAGTCGCTGAACAAACACGTGTGTGGAAGGGCCATCCCCGTCGTAACTCGAGAATATAACCCAGGTTTCCACCGCAACTCGACAAAAACCATGAGACTTGCCCCTCGCCGCGAGATGAGGCCCGATTCCCCTGCACTGCATGCAGAGCAATTCCGTGTTGCACATCACACATGAAAGGAGCCTTGATTTCTTTGATGGCACTCCAGAGAAACCCCAAGAACACTGTGTCAAGGCTGGAGGGATCCTGAGGTCACTGTAACAACACGAAAGAGCTCCGTGGACCAAAAATCAACTCGAGATGAGAGGTTAGTCCCTGGCCTCGACTCCTGAGGTATACCACCTTACCACAAGAACCTCAAGAGGAGGCTTCTCTCAGCTCTAGGTATGTGAGAGGGACCCTGAGTTTGCGGCCTCACATGGAATGGACACCACGAGGCCCTGACTCGAAATAAGGCCGGATATCCCTGCAGTGACTTGAATGCAGGCTCGTCTTGCATCTCCCAAGACGAAAGGATGTCTGAATCCCCTGTGGAGACCACAGAGAAAGACCTAGTTCCCCACCTCATCGCGACCAGAGGCCTCACATCCTTTGAAAACTCCAGAGGGACGCGGATTTTAGTGCCTCCAAAGGAGACGATGCCTGACTCCTCGTGAAACTTGATAGGAGTCCCAGGATTCATGTGGCACGTGGAGAGGGACCCTTGGTCTCCCGCCTCAGCTGGACAGGCGTCCCAATTGCCCTGCCAAGCCTCGAGATGAATCCCAAGTTGTCCCTCGAAACTAGGCAGGAGTCCTTGCGTCGCTGAACAAACACGTGTGTGGAAGGGCCATCCCCGTCGTAACTCGAGGATATACTCCAGGTTCCCGCCGCAACTCGAAAAAAACCATGAGACTTCCCCCTGGCCGCGAGATGAGGCTCGATTCCCCTGCACTGCGTGCAGAGCAATTCCGTGTTGCACATCACACATGAAAGGAGCCTTAATTTCCTTGTTGGCACTCCGGGAAACCCCAAGAACACTGTTTCAAGGCTTGAAGGATCCTGAGGTCACTGTAACAACACGAAAGAGCTCCGTGGACCAAAAATCAACTCGAGATGAGAGGTTAGTCCCTGGCCTCGACTCCTGAGGAATACCACCTAACCACAAGAACCTCAAGAGGAGGCTTCTCTCAGCTCTAGGTATGTGAGAGGGACCCTGAGTTTGTGGCCTCAAGTGGAATGGACACCGCGATGCCCTGACTCGAAATAAGGCAGGATATGCCTGCAGTGACTTGAATGCAGGCTCGTCTTGCATCTCCCAAGATGAAAGGATGTCTGAATCCCCTGTGGAGACCACAGAGAAAGACCTAGTTCCCCACCTCATCGCGACCGGAGGCCTCACATACTTTGAAAACTCCAGAGGGACACGGAGATCAGTGCCTCCAAAGGAGACGATGTCTGACTCCTCGTGAACTTGATAGGAGTCGCAGGATTGCTGTGGCACGTGGAAAGGGACCCTTGGTCTCCCGCCTCAGCTGGAGAGGCGTCCCAATTGCCCTGCCAAGCCTCGAGGAGAATCACGAGTTGTCCCTCGCAACTAGGCAGGAATCCTGTCGTCGCTGAACAAATACGGGTGTGGAAGGGCCATTCCCGTCGTAACTCGAAAATATACCCCAGGTTCCCGCCGCAACTCGAGAAAAACCATGAGATTTCCTCCTCGCCGCGAGATGAGGCCAGATTCCCCTGCCCTGCGTGCAGAGCAATTTCGTGTTGAACATCAAACATGAAAGGAGCCTTGATTTCGTTGATGGTACTCCAGAGAACCCCAAGAACATTGTTTCAAAGCTAGAGGGATCCTGAGGGCACTGTAGCAACACGAAAGAGCTCCTTGGACCAAAAATCAACTCGAGATGAGATGTTAGTCCCTGACTTCGACTCCAGAGGAATACTACCTTACCACAAGCACCTAGAGTGGAGGTTCCTATCAGCTCTAGGTATGTGAGAGGGACCCTGAGTTTGCGGCCTCAAGTTGAATGAACACGTGGATTCCCTGACTCGAAATAAGGCCGGATATCCCTGCAGTGACTTGAATGCAGGCTCGTTTTGGATCTCGAAGACGAAAGGATGTCTGAATCCCCTGAGCAGACCACAGAGAAAGACCTAGTTCCCCACCTCATCGCGACCGGAGGCCTCACATCCTTTGAAAACTCCAGAGGTACGCGGAGATGAATGCCTCAAAAGGAGACAATGCCTGACTCCTCCTGAAACTTGATAGGAGTCCTAGGATTCCTGTGGCACGTGGAAAGGGACCCTTGGTCTCCCGCCTCAGCTGGAGAGGGGTCCCAATTGCCCTGCCAAGCCTCGAGGAGAATCCCGAGTTGTCCCTCCCAACTAGGCAGGAGTCCTGACGTCGCTGAACAAACACGTGTGTGGAAGGGCCATACCCGTCGTAACTCGAGAAGATACCCCAGGTTCCCGGCACAACTCGAGAAAACCCATGAGACTTTCCCCTTGCCTCGAGATGAGGCCCGATTCCCTGCAATGCATGCAGAGCAATTCCGTGTTGCACATCACACAAGAAAGGAGCCTTGATTTCTTGATGGCACTCCAGAGATACCCCAAGAACACTGTTTCTAGGCTAGAGGGATCCCGAGGTCACTGTAGCAACACGAAAGAGCTCCGTGGACCAAAAATCAACTCGAGATGAGAGGTTAGTCCCTGGCTTCGACTCCAGAGGAATACCACCTTACTACAAGCACCTCAGGAGGAGGCTTCTCTCAGCTCTAGGTATGTGAGAGGTACCCTGAGATTGTGGCCTCAAGTGGAATGGACACCGTGATGCCCTGACTTGAAATAAGGCTGGATATCCCTGCAGTGACTTGATGCAGGCTAGTCTTGCATCTCCCAAGACGAAAGGATGTCTGAATCGCCTGTGGAGACCACAGAGAAAGACCTAGTTCCCTACCTAATTGCGACCGGAGGCCTCACATCCTTTGAAAACTCCAGAGGGACGTGGAGATCAGTGCCTCCAAAGGAGACGATGCCTGACTCCTCGTGAATCTTGATAGGAGTCCCAGGATTCCTGTGGCACGTGGAAAGGGACCCTTGGTCTCCCGCCTCAGCTGGAGTGGTGTCCCAATTGCCCTGCCAGGCCTCAAGGAGAATCTCGAGTTGTCCCTCGCAACTAGGCAGGAGACCTTACATCGCTGAACAAACACGTGTGTGGAAGGGTCATCCCCGTCGTAACTCAAAAATATACCCCAGGTTCCCGCGGCAAGTCGAGAAAAAACATGAGACTTCCCAGTCGCCGTGAGATGAGGCCCAATTCCCCTGCACTGCGAACAGAGCAATTCCGTGTTGCACATCATACATGAAAGGAGCCTTGATTTCCTTGATGGCACTCCAGGGAAACCCCAAGAACACTGTTTCAAGGCTAGAGGGATCCTGAGGTCACTGTAGCTACATGAAAGAACTCCGTGGACCAAAAATCAACTCGAGATGAGAGGTTAGTCCCTGGCGTCGACTCCAGAGGAATACCACCTAACCACAGGCACCTCAAGAGGAGGCTTCTCTCAGCTCTAGGTATGTGAGAGGGACCCTGAATTTGGGGCCTCAAGTGGAATGGACATCGCGATGCCCTGACTCGAAATAAGGCCGGATATCTCTGCGTTGACTTGAATGCAGGCTCGTCTTACATCTCCCAAGACGAAAGGGTGTCTGAATCCCCTTTGGAGACTACAGAGAAAGAACTAGTTCACCACCTCATCGCGACCGGAGGACTCACATCCTTTGAAAATTCCACAGGGACATGGAGATCAGTGCCTCCAAAGGAGACGATGCCTGACTCCTCGTGAAACTTGATAGGAGTCCCAGGATTCCTGTGGCACGTGGAGAGGGACCCTTGGTCTCCCGCCTCAGCTGGAGAGGCGTCCCAATTGCCCTGCCAAGCCTCGAGGAGAATCCCGAGTTGTCCCTCGCAACTAGGCAGGAGTCCTGACGTTGCTGAACAAACACGTGTGTGGAAGGGCCATCCCCATCTAAACTCGAGAATATACCCCAAGTTAACGCCGCCACTCGAGAACAACCATGAGACTTCCACCTCGCCGCGAGGTGACGCCCGATTCCCCTGCACTGCGTGCAGAGCAATGCCGTGTTGCACATCACACATGAAAGAAGCCATGATTTCCTTGATGGCACTCCAGAGAAACCCCAAGAACAATGTTTCAAGCTAGAGGGATCCTGAGGTCACTGTAGCAACACGAAAGAGCTCCGTGGACCCCAAATCAACTCGAGATGAGAGGTTAGTCCCTGGCTTCCACTCCAGAGGAATACCACCTTACCACAAGCACCTCAAGAGGAGGCTTCTCTCAGCTGTAGTTATGTGAGAGGGACCCTGAGTTTGTGGCCACAAGTGGAATGGACACTGCGATGCCCTGTCTTGAAATAAGGCCGAATATCCCTGCAGTGACTAGAATGCAGGCTCGTCTTGCATCTCCCAAGACGAAAGGATGTCTGAATCCCCTGTGGAGACCACAGAGAAAGACCTAGTTCCCCACCTCATCGCGACCGGAGGCCTCACATCCTTTGAAAACTCCAGAGGGACCCGGAGATCAGTGCCTCCAAAGGAGACGATGCCTGACTCCTCGTGAAACTTGATAGGAGTCCCAGGATTCCTGTGGCACGTGGAGAGGGACCCTTGGTCTCCCGCCTCAGCTGGGGAGGCGTCCCAATTGCCCTGCCAAGCCTCGAGGAGAATCCCGAGTTGTCCCTCGCAACTAGGCAGGAGTCCTGACGTTGCTGAACAAACACGTGTGTGGAAGGGCCATCCCCATCTAAACTCGAGAATATACCCCAGGTTCCCGCCACAACTCGAGAACAACCATGAGACTTACCCCTCGCTGCGAGATGAGGCCCGATTCCCCTGCACAGCGTGCAGAGCAATTCCGTGTTGCACATCCCACCTGAAAGGAGCCATGATTTCCTTGATGGCACTCCAAAGAAACCCCAAGAACACTGTTTCAGGGATAGAGGGATCCTGAGGTCACTGTAGCAACAAGAAAGAGCTCCGTGGACCAAAAATCAACTCGAGATGAAAGGTTAGTTCCTGGGTTCGACTCCTGAAGAATACCACCTTACCACAAGAATCTCAAGAGGAGGCTTCTCTCAGCTCTAGGTATGTGAGAGGGACCCTGAATTTGCGGCCTCAAGTGGAATGGACACCGCGATGCCCTGACTCGAAATAAGTCCGGATATCCCTGCAGTGACTTGAATGCAGGCTCGTCCTGCATCTCCCAAGACGAAAAGATGTCTGAATCCCCTGTGGAGACGACAGAGAAAGAACTAGTTCCCTACCTCATTGCGACCGGAGGCCTCACATCCTTTGAAAACTCCAGAGGGACGCGGATTTTAGTGCCTCCAAAGGAGACGATGCCTGACTCCTCGTGAAACTTGATAGGAGTCCCAGGATTATTGTGGCACGTGGAAAGGGACCCTTGGTCTCCCGCCTCAGCTGGAGAGGCGTCCCAATTGCCCTGCCAAGCCTCGAGGAGAATCCCGAGTTGTCCCTCGCAACTAGGCAGGAGTCCTGACGTCGCTGAACAAACACGTGTGTGGAAGGGCCATCCCCGTCGTAACTCGAGAATATACCCCAGGTTTCCGCCGCAATCGAGAAAAACCATGAGACTTCCCCCTCACCGCCAGATGAGGCCCCTTTCCCCTGCACTGCGTGCAGAGCAATTCCGTGTTGCACATCACACAGGAAAGGAGCCTTGATTTCCTTGATAGCACTCCAGAGAAACCCCAAGAACACTGTTTCAGGGCTAGAGGGATCCTGAGGTCACTGTAGCAACACGAAAGAGCTCCGTAGACCACAAATGAACTCGAGATGAGAGGTTAGTCCCTGGCTTCGACTCCAGAGGAATACCACCTTACCACAAGCACCTCAAGAGGAGGCTTCTCTCAGCTCTAGGTATGTGAGAGGGACCCTGATTTGCGGACTCAAGTGGAATGGACACCGCGATGCCCTGACTCGAAATAAGGCTGGATATGCCTGCAGTGACTTGAATGCAGGCTCGTCTTGCATCTCCCAAGACGAAAGGATGTCTGAATCCCCTGTTTAGACCACAGAGAAAGACCTAGTTCCCCACCTCATCGCGACCGGAGGCCTCACATCCTTGGAAAACTCCTGAGGGACGCGGAGATCAGTGCTTCCAAAGGAGACGATGCCTGACTCCTCGTGAAACTTGATAGGAGTCCCAGGATTTCTGTGGCACGTGGAAAGGGACCCATGGTCTCCCGCCTCAGCTGGAGAGGCGTCCCAATTGCCCTGCCAAGCCTCGAGGAGAATCCGAGTTGTCCCTCGCAACTTGGCAGGAGTCCTGACTTCCCTGAACAAACACGTGTGTGGAAGGGCCATCCCCGTCGTAACTCGAGAATATACCCCAGGTTCCCGCTGCAACTCGAGAAAAACCATGAGACTTCCCCCTCGCCGCGACATGAGGCCCGATTCCTCTGCACTGCGTGCAGAGCAATGCCGTGTTGCACATCACACAGGAAAGGAGCCTTGATTTCCTTGATGGCACTCCAGAGAAACCCCAAGAATACTGTTTCAAGGCTAGAGGGATCCTGAGGTCACTGTGGCAACACGATAGAGCTCCATGGACCAAAATTCAACTCGAGATGAGAGGTTAGTCCCTTCCTTCGACTCAAGAGGAATACCACCTTACCACAAGCATCTCAAGAGGAGGCTTCTCTCAGCTCTAGGTATGTGAGAGGGGACCCTGAGTTTGCGGCCTCAAGTGGAATGGACACCGCGATGCCCTGACTCGAAATAAGGCCGGATATGCCTGCAGTGACTTGAAGGCAGGCTCGTCTTGCATCTCCCAGGACGAAAGGATATCTGAATCCCCTGTGGAGACCACAGAGAAAGACCTAGTTCCCCACCTCATCGCGACCCGGAGGCCTCACATATTTTGAAAACTCCAGAGGGACGCGGAGATGAGTGCCCTCCAAAGGAGACGATGCCTGACTCCTCATGAAACTTGATAGGAGTCGCAGGATTGCTGTGGCACGTGGAAAGGGACCCTTGGTCTCCCGCCTCAGCTGGAGAGGCGTCCCAATTGCCCTGCCAAGCCTCGAGGGGAATCCCGAGTTGTCCCTCGCAACTAGGGCAGGAGTCCTGACGTCGCTGAAACCATCACGTGTTTGGTAGGGCCATCCCGTCGTAACTCGAGAATATACCCCAGGTTCCCGCCGCAACTCGAGAAAAACCATGAGACTTCCCCCTCGCCGCGAGATGAGGCCCGATTCCCCTGCACTGCGAGCAGAGCAATGCCGTGTTGCACATCAGACATGAAAGGAGCCTTGATTTCCTTAATGACATTCCAGAGAAACCCCAATAACACTGTTTCAAGGCTAGAGGGATCCTGAGGTCACTGTAGCAACACGAAAGAGCTCCGTGACCAAAAATCAACTCGAGATGAGAGGTTAGTCCCTGGCTTCGACTCCAGAGGAATACCACCTTACCACAACGCACCTCAAGAGGAGGCTTCTCTCAGCTCTAGGTATATGAAAGGTGACCCTGAGTTTGCGGCCTCAAGTGGAATGGACACCCGCGATGCCCTGACTCGAAATAAGGCCGGATATGCCTGCGGTGACTTGAATGCAGGCTCGTCTTGCATCTCCCAAGACGAAAGGATGTCTGAATCCCCTGTGGAGACCACAGAGAAAGACCTAGTTCCCCACCTCATTGCGACCCGAGGCCTCACATCCTTTGAAAACTCCAGAGGGACGCGGAGATCAGTGCCTCCAAAGGAGACGATGCCTGACTCCACGAGAAACTTGATAGGAGTCCCAGGATTCCTGTGGCACATGGAAAGGGACACTTTGTCTCCCCGCCTCACCTTTAGAGGCGTCACAATTGCCCTGCCAAGCCTCGAGGATAATCCGAGTTGTCCCTCGCAACTAGCCTGGGAGTCCTGACGTCGCTGAACAAACACGTGTGTGGAAAGGCCATCCCCGTCGTAACTCGAGAATATACCCCAGGTTGCCGCCGCTACTCGAGAAAAAAAACATGAGACTTCCCCCTCGCAGCGAGATGAGGCCCGATTCCCCTGCACTACGTGCAGAGCAATGCCGTGTTGCACATCACACAGGAAAGGAACCTTGATTTACTTGAGGTACTCCAGAGAAACCCCAAGAACACTGTTTCAAGGCTAGAGGGATCCTGAGGTCACTGTAGCAACATGAAAGAG